>NC_140686.1:1557500-1832500 GCF_054131305.1 Coturnix japonica
GGGGGGGGCAACGGCAGGGGGGGGCAATGTGACCGGGGGGTCACCTGGGGTCAGTGTCACTGGGGTCACCATCATGGGGGTGTCACCATATTGGGGGGGGTCACCATTACTGGGGTCACTGTCACGGGGGGGGGGGGGGGGTCAACATAATGGGGGTCACCTGGGGTCATTGCCACTGGGGTCACCATACTGGGGGGGTGTCCCCATCCCTGGTCGCCATTTGCCATGTTCCACCATGTCTGTGTGTGTCCCCAGGTGTGTCGGTGTCACCACGGCTGAGCACAGCGTCAGCAGGACCTCCCTTATCAGCAGGACCCCCCCCATGCCCCCATCCCCCCTTATCACCATGTCCCCCCCTATCACCACCAAGGCCCTCCTTCTCACTATCACGACCCACTATCGCACCACCACAGCGCCCCCTGTCGGCCCGCCCCCCCTTATCAGCCCGCCCCCGTTTCCCGTCCCCGTTCTGCCCGTTCTGCCGCCGTAACGGGGAGTCCCGCGCGGTGTGGAGCAGCCACGCTCTGAAGGACGCGCGTGGCCGCGTGCTGTGCCCCATCCTGCGGCGCTACGTGTGTCCGCAGTGCGGCGCCACGCGGGACAACGCGCACACCAGGAGGTTCTGCCCGCTCACCCCGGCGTCATATCGCTCTGTGTATGCACCGAGAGCACGGGGACACGGGGACGGCGGTGACTGATAGCAGGTAATGGGGTATGGGGTCATAGGGGCTATTAGGTGATGGGGTTGTGGGTTATGGGGTTCTGGGGTTATTTATGGGGTTGTGGGGGTTCTGGGGTTATTTATGGGGTTATGGGGTTGGCTATGGGTTTATAGGGGTATGGGGTTATTGGGGTTTGGGGTTGTGGGGTTATGGGGGTTATAAGGGGTTATGGGCTATAAGGGTTATGGGGTTGGCCCCCACATATTGTACTGTGTGTGTCGGGGCAGTTGTGGTGGTGATGATGTTAATTAAGGCTGTAATTACTAATTACTATTACTAATAACACACTCTGTGTCATCCCCATGCTGTGCTGAGCGCAACGTGGGACAGAAGGCAGCAGCTGGGCACCAACTGTGCACCATCATTAGTGCACTATCACTTGTGCACCATCATTAGTACACCGTCAGCTTTGCACCACCGCTCGTGCACCATCATCTTTACACCATCACTTTACATCACCACTTTACACCTTCAGTTGTGCATCATCACTTGTGCACCATACCTTTGCACCATCACTTTGCACCACTACTTTGTACCATCATTTGTACACCATCACTTGTGCACCATCACTTTGCAGCATCCCTTTGCACCTTCAGTTGTGCACCACCACTTTGCACCATCACTTGTGCACCATCAGCTTTACACCCCCACTTTGCACCAGGAGCAGAGCTCAGCAGCCATTCCCTGTTGTGGTGTTCCATATGTGGTCCGTATGTTGTTCCAGCCCTGCTCACACTCGTGTGTTTATTGCACCATTATGGGCTTTTTTCCCCCAATAAAGCCCCACTCACAGCTGCAGCTTCATCCTGGCTCGTCCCCCTCCATCCTCCTCCTGCTGTTGTTCACCCCCAGTCTCCGCTCACGACGCAGCCACAGCAGCGACACCAGGGCACGATGGGCGCTTATCATCACACGGCGGCTGTAGGATAATGGGACCCCACAGGGGACAATGGGACCCCATAGAGACCAATGAGACCCCATAGGAGACAATGAGACCCCATAGGGGGCAATGAGAGTCCCCATAAGGGACAGTGAGCCCCCATAGGGGATAGTGAGACCCCTATAGGGCACGATGGGCGCACATCACACAGCGGCTGCAGGGACAATGAGAGCCCATAGGGGACAGTGAGACCCCATAGGGGGCAATGAGACCCCATAAGTGCCAATGGTACCCTAACCCCCCCCCCAGCACTCACTTGAGGTTGGAGAGCTCGAGGATCAGCCCCCCAGCACCGCAGACGCATCCTCACGTGGTGCCACCTCATTCCTGGGGGTTAAAGGGGGTGAAATTGGCACCAATCCGGGGCTTTGTAAGCCCAAAATGAGCTCTGGGTTCTGGTGGGGGGGGGGGGGGGGTCCGACCTGGGGGTGCAGCTGGGTGAGGCCGGATCCCCATCGGCGTCCACAGGGCACAGAGGGGCTGCAGGCTGGGAGGGGGTGGGGGGCTGGTGGGGGAAATGGGGTGAAATGGGGGCAACTGGGGATGGACTGGGGGGAACTGGGATGAACTGGGGTGAATGCGGGGGGGGGATTGGGGGATATGAGAGTGACTTTGGGGGGGACTGGGGTGATGTGGGGTGAATTGAGGTGAACGGGGGAGAATTAGGGGGACTGGAGGGGTCTGAGAGTGACTTGGGGGGGAACTGGGATGAACTGGGGTGATATGGGGGAGAATTGGGGGGGATTGGGGGGATCTGAGAGTGACTTGGGGGGGGACTGGGATGAACTGGGGTGATATGGGGGGAATGGGGGTGAATTGGGGGGGGATTGGGGGATATGAGAGTGACTTGGGGGGGAACTGGGATGATGTGTGGTGAAATGGGGGTGAATGGGGGTGAATTGGGGTTAACTGGGGTAAGTTGGAGTGATTTGGGGTGAACAGGGGGGGGAATTGGGGTAAATTGGGGCAATCTGGGGTGGAATGGGGGGTAAACTGGGGCAGGCTGGGGTGAACTGGAGCTCTATGGGGTGAAGTGGGGCAATGTGGGGTGCAGTGGGGCGCTATGGAGCTGTTCCCTATGGGTTCTCATAGTACTCTGGCATTACCTGCAGCAGCTTGGTGTCCCCCCCTGGCACCCCACTGTGCTCCGGTGCTGAGATGTGGGGCAGCCCCACAGTGCCAGCCCCATAGCGCTCCTCATGCTCTGCCCCACAGGTGGGCTCCGCTTTGGCTGCCCACTCCCCCTCCAATGGCTCTTTGGTGGCCACAATGCATTCTGTGCCCCCATCAGTGTCACTATGGGGCTGTGGGGGGCTGTGGGGAGCTGTGGGGTGCTATGGGACTGTGGGTCACTATGGGGCTGCAGGTCTCCCATATCAGGGCTGTTCTGGTCCTCCTGCTGCTCGCAGCCATCCATCCCATCCTGGAACGACCCCCCCCATAACCTGTGTGCTCCTTACCCCATAGCTGTGGGGAGCTGGGGGGTGGGGAGTCCAGAGCGTCGCCTCCAATCATGGCCCCCATACTGATGTCCTCCATATTAGTGTCCCCCCCATTTATGTCTCCCCCATTGCTGTCCCCCATATTGCTGTCTCCCCACTTGGTGTCCCCCATATTAGTGTCCCCTCCACTTATATACCCCTCATTGCTGCCCCCTCTATTGGTGTCCCCCCCATTTCTGTTCCTCTCCTTGGTGTCCCCTCCATTGATGTCCCCCTCATTGGTGTCCCCCATATTGCTGTCCCCTCCATTGGTTTCCTCTTCCTTGATGCCCCCCATATTAGTATCCCCCCCTTGGTGTCCCCTCTATTGATGTCCCCCCTCTTAGTGTCCGCCATATTGGTGTCCACCATACTGGTGTCCCCTCCCTTGCCGTCCCCCCCCTTGGTGTCCCTGTCCCCTCCATTTTTGTCCCCTCCATTGGTGTCCGCCATATTGGTGTCCACCATATTGGTGTCCGCCATATTGGTGTCCGCCATATTGGTGTCCGCCCCCTAGGTGTCCCCTCCATTGATGTCCCTCTCATTGGTGTCCGCCATATTGGCTTCCCCCCCCTTGCTGTCCCTTCTATTGTTGTCCTCCCCATTGGTGCTCCCTCCAATCATGTCCCCCCCCTTGCTGTCCTCCATATTGTTGTCCCCTCCATTGTTGTCCCCCGCCTTGCTGTCCCCCATATTAGTGTCCCCCCCATTAGTGTCCTCCATATTGCTGTCCGCCATATTGGTGTCCACCATATTGGTGTCCCCTCCATTGATGTCCCCCTCATTGGTGTCCCCTCTATTAGTGTCCCCTCCATTTGTGCCCCCTCCATTGATGTCCCCCCCTTGCTGTCAGCCATATTGTTGTCCCCTCTATTGATGTCCCCCCCCTTGCTGTCCACCATATTGTTGTCCCCCCTATAGTCGTCCCCCCCCTTACTGTCTCCCCTCAGTCCTGCCCTGACTTTGACATTGGGGCCATCATGGTGGTCACCACCTGCAGGAGGAACAGCAGCGGCTTGGACGCCATTTTGTGGCCATTTTAAGGCCATTTTGCGGCCATTTTGCAGCCTTTTTGAGGCCATTTGTGGCCATTTTGTGGCTGCTTGGAGGCCGTTTCTTCACTCTCACGAAGGGGAGTAAGTAAGAAGTTTCACTCAGTAATTCAACCTTACAGAGGCTACTTAGTAATTCTGTGAATTTAAGGAATTATAAAATGATGGATAAAAATCAGAAGTATTTTGTATTTAAATATATGTATACATTATACAGTTATTCTAATGCGACATCAAATGATTACCATTTTCCCCACAGATGTGAGAACTGTTAAGAGAAAATATACTTGCTTTTAACCACTGTAGATCACCCATGGCACATACCTAAGGACAACATAACAGCTGAAAGCAGTAACTGGGAGAAACACTATACAAAGTATACAGATTGGGCTGCACGTGCATCAAGTGATTTATTAACACAATGAGGTTGGGGGGGAAGAAGAATTAAGTTTGATACCTGTTGTCTTCGTTTCTCCTCTTCAATAACAGCTTTGGCTTCTGCCTCTTTTATCTTTCCAGACATACAAAGTGATAAGTAACCGTTGTAAAAGCAGGTAAAACTATTATTTTACAGAGCCATAATTTATAGAACAGTTCTCAGAAAAGCGAGCAAAACCTTCACCAAGTGAGCTGTGAGCTTACTCAGATTCTAAAACATTCTGTGAAAAACCTCTATCAATTCATGTTTGAAAAACACGGAACATAAGAGACGCTACCATGTTATAAAACTAAACTTCTGACTAACTGGAAAATTCAACTGACAAATATAAAACCTGGGGAAAATATAAATATATATATTCATTAATACCAGGGAAAATTCCTTAATAAAGTCACTCTAAGCTTTCAGTAACTCAGTCCTCAATTCAGCACACTGTACACTGACGGGTAAATCCTTATATATGTATGTAATTTACACTCACACACTTCATTCCAAGTAGTTAAATATGCCCTGACTGCTAGAGCAAAAGGAAATCTCCACTTTTGTACCAAATGACATATTGGATAATGCATACTCATATTGTTCTACTGCTCTTGTTGTAATGGAAACTGTCAATGCAATTACATTTGCTTCACCATCAGAAAGTTTTATGAAAAATAAAACCTGGAACTACAACTGATCACTCTACAGAACTGTTACATAGCATTCAAGACAGCGAATTAAATGCCAGAAACTTAAAGGAAAAAGAATGGCACAGAAAATATTAAAACATAAACATACAATGCATCTGAATCACAGTTCCTGCATTATTTTCATCCTACAATAACAAAAGAATGCAACGCCTAACATACATAAAGAACAATGGGATGGACTGGCTCCTGAATCACAGAATGGCCTGGGTTGAAAAGGACCACAATGACCATGGAGTTTCAACCCCACTGCTGTATGCAGGGTCACCAACCATCAGACCAGGCTGCCCAGAGCCACATCCAGCTTGGCCTTGAATGCCTCCAGGAATGGAACAGCCACAACCTCTCTGGGCAACCTGTTCCAGCACATCAGCACCCTCTGTGTAAAAAACTTCCTTCTAATATCTATCCTAACCCCCCCCCTTCTTGTGCTGGTGGCCCCAGGCCTCGATGCAGTACTCCAGATGGGGCCTCACATGAGCCAAGTAGAGGGCATCTCGCTCTCCTTGCTGGCCACCCCTTTTTAAATGCAGCCCAGAACACAGTTGGCTTTCTGTGCTGCAAGCACACACTGCTGGCTCATGTCCAGCTTCTCGTTCACCAGGACCCCCAAGTCCCTCTCCACAGGTCATCTCTCAAGGAGATCTTCCCCCAGTTTGTACAAATATCTGGGATCGCCCCAACCCGAGTGCAGCACCCTGTACTTGGCCTTATTGAACCTCATTAGGTTTCCATGGGCCCACTTCTCCAGCCTGTCCAGGTCCCTCTGGATGGCTTCCCTTCCTTCCAATGTATCGACAGCACCACTCAGTTTGGTGACATCTGCAAACTTGCTGAGGGTGCACTCGATGCCACTGTCTGTCATTGATGAAGATGTTGAAGAGCACCTGTCTCAAGACCAACCCCTAAGGGACACCACTTGCGACCAGCCTCCACCCAGACACAGAACCGTTGATCATAACCTTTTGGCTGCATCCAGCCAACCGATTCCTAATCCACTGAACAGCCTATGTACCTGCAGAAGCCCTTCTTGTTATCTTTCACTCCCCTTGCCAAGTTCAGCTCCATCTGTGCCTTGACTTTCCTAATCCTGTCTCTTCACACATGGACAACAGCTCTGTATTCCTCCCAGGCTATACAACACTGCTTCCACTTTCTGAACATTTCCCTCAAGTTTAAGCTGCAGGTCCTTGCACATCCATGATAGCTGCCTGCCTTCCCTGCTTGACTTCTTCTGCAGGGGGATGGAGAGCCACTGTGCTCTCAGAAGGATGTCCTTAAAGAGCTGCCAGCTCTGTTCTATACCCCTGCCCTTAAAGTTGGTTTCCCAGGGGAAGCTGCTAAGAGATGTTTAACTTGGATTCATCAGGTAAAAAGCAGGTGATTGACAGGACACAAAATCCTGAAGACAGTGAAAGTGCCAAATAGTATTTTTCATTACACAAAAAGGCATATAGATGCAGCAAAGCCATCAAACATTAAGACACCAGCTCTATCTCTGAAATTCCCTCAGTCAGGCATCACTACAGTGACGGCAGTACCAGTGTGCTGGGTCAGTGTATGCGTATCTGCTGCTTGTACATGTTTCTTGGACCTCCAACTCTGCAGCCACTTAACACTACCTTAGTAAAATTAGATCTCAGAGTAATAGAATGCCCTAAGATGTAATGATATGATTGACAACTTGAAGTTAAAAACCATCTTGATCTCAATAATCAGTCTATATATGTATATATATATATTTATGTATCACATTTTGCACAGTAAAAATGGTAATTAACTAAGTAAGGTATGAACAGATGGAATTTGTTCCAATCAGTCTACAACTTAAGAGCTGTCGAAGACTAAGCAGAAGGCACACCAGCTCGTGCTTAAGAACACCGCAGCTCAAAGAGCGTGCTCTGTGCAAGCAGTTACATTTGTGGATTTTCAGATTTTTTTTTTTTTAAATTGTTAAACCATATATGAAATATCACTAACAATTTCATTTCACCTAGATAATGTCAGAGTGTCTCATCAGAAAAACACACAAAGGTCTTTTTAGTCATGAATACCTGAAATATAAAAGTTTGGTTTGCAAAAACTGCAGCCCTATCCCTCCTGGTATTTCACTGCCATCTAATGGCAGAACATCAGTTCCAAAAGAGAAATCAGCCCGTGAACACAGAATGTAGCTTCTTTTGTACGCTGCTGTTGTCATATTTGTGTAAGATTCCTGCACACGTTTGTGCGGAACTTCCTATGCTCACAGGAACCTGTAGTCATTTGCTTGATGCATTAGAATATTTTCCCAGTTGAATTCAATGGTACAGATAAAAAATAGGAAATATTATCTGCTGAAGTGAAACTGCAGCTGATGCTGCACCCCACTGAAATGTGCTCCTTTGTTGATGCAGACTTCTATGAATTCACCCCCCTTCAATGCACTCCACGCCCAATAAACTCACTTCCACACTTCACTAGAATGATTTGTTACTGCTGTTTTTTCTAGAAGTATATTCCAAGAGTCTTGGTGTTCAAGCTGATTGCAAAGGTGTAGAATTTGATTTACAGAGTACGTCTTAGAACTTGCCTGACAATCCTGAAATTCTGAGCAGAAACAGACAGATGTAGCTTTTACAGAATGAAGTTTTGGGTTGAATATTTAAATTATATATATCAGTATATTACATATACTACTAAGTTGATAAAAGTTAACCAGCTCATGCACCACTTCCTCATGTTTCCATAAAAGGCCTAGAAAAACAATGTGGATATTCTGTCTCTTTAGGTGAGATTGTGCAGCAGTTTCTTTACTTCAAACAAAATTATTTGAGAGCATCCATGTTTACAATGGGCTGAAAAGCACATGCAGTTGCTGAAAGCTCTCTATAATTGTGGCAGTCACCTAATACTGTGTGACAGGAACACACAAGATAACACTTTGCTAACCTTCAAAGTAAAAGTAAGGCCTAAATGAAGTGCTTCTACAGCTCTCACTAGCAGTAATGATTTTATTATCATTGATTAGCACTTCTTGGCTGAAGAGGAAATCTCCAGTTCCACTGTACAATAAAAATAAAGAGGTAATAGAGCATTACCTTAACACAGTGTTTCATCAAGTGAGTTGACACTATCTACAAGTAGTGCAATTCTCAGCAATAAGCCAGATTCAATAGTCCAAAAATTAAATGTGCAATTAAACTGTACGCTGAGTTACACTGCATTTCTTGCTATTACTGTCTTGAAAAAATAGTGATCTACCTGTTTTTTCCAACTTTTCTCAAGGCAATGAAGACAACATAACTAAAATGGATACACCACCTCAGACGCCTTCCGTTTCATTTCCTTGCATAATACATCACACTCCAGTGAAACTTGGCCTTCTTGTATCTTGCTGCACTGTACTTCCTGTTAAGCATAAATTGAATTGTTTGTAATTCATTTCCCTATATAAAAATTTAATTATAACGTTCATTTTGTTGGGAAAATTGTAAAACAATTTTATTCGGTATATTTACAGAATGAAGCTAATAAATAAATATTATTTGAAACTGTAACTGTATTCAAGCATCCTTTTCTATTTTCCTTCTTTCTGATAAGCTAAACTGAATCAAGAATAAATCAAGTGGTTCAGTTTAATTTTTCTTGTCTTTTTTTTCACTTATTTATTTAAGACAAAGCAATATAACCTTGTGAACTGTTACAAAAGATACCATGCAAAGTAACTAATAAGTAACTCTTCTGAAACTTCGTATCAATTCTCTAAACTGGCTGAAACTACAGGGCAAGGTCTGGTCATGGGAAGATCTCCCCTACTTCCTTCTCCTTCCTCCCTCTTACATTGAAGGCCAAAACAAACAAACAAACAAACAACAACAGAAAAAAAAAAACCACCAACAAAACCAAAACAGAACACCAGCACAGAGAGAAAGTTATAATCTATACTACTAGCCTATGAAGAATTTTGTCAGGAAAGCACAGTAACATAGCCAGAAGCTATTCTGGTTTTCATGCTTTCTGACAATATGCAGAACAATTTTCATAGCATACAGCAAAATCCAAAAACTAACTTCTTCAGAGCAATTCCAGCATGCTAAGATAAACCACCTGCCTAGATGGTTAAGAATATGGTCCACTACAAGTTGTGGGTTACAAATTCAAGTGGTTTATACAACCTTGCATGTTTACATGCATAGCCTCATGATGCAACAGTTAACTTCAACACCAGAAAAGGAAGAAAAAATCCTCCTGTTTTGCACTCAAATTATGAGCTCCTACATTTGATATTAATTGTGATGGTTCAGATGAGGCATATTTACAGAGCAGCTTGGAATACGTGTCCTGTCAACTCCCAACTTCACCAGTAGTATACACAGACAGAAGACTGGTAGAGGAGAATTCAACTGCAAATATTAGGTACTCAATTCTGTTTCTCCTTATCTTCAAGATCGCAGGCTGCAGGCACAAAAGACTAAATATACAGGTACACTATCCTATCCAAGCTAAGAAAGAAGTACACTATCTGCTGTAAGTATGCAGCTCCAAGCAAATATGCATAAGGACCTTCTGGAATCAAAGATACCCTAATTACGGTCTCAGGCAAGGGCAGATGCATAAAGCAAACGTTAAAAGACATCATCTTTCACACTACAGAAACGAGTCATATTTCTGCAGTCAGATTAGCTGCAACTAATACACAGTCCAATTATCAGTGGCTTATTGGTTCTACCATCATTTACCCTCTACACTGTAGCTCTCTGTACAAAAGAGAGCATGGATTGGGGGCTTGACCTGGAAACAGTGAGATGATATTTAAGGTGGAGATAGTGTTTTCTTCTCTTTCTGAAGGGAGACACCATTTCACTAGGAATCAGAAGGACCACTTCGTGGCTATTTAAATAAGTGGGCTGTCATCATATAAGAATTAATTTTCATTAATTATATAATTAACTCATAACAACCTTTCCACCTTATTAAAATCAAATTTACAAGATTGGGGGGGGAGAAAAAGTAACCGTCATCATATTTAAGGACCATAAAACTTTCAGAATAGCAGATCTGGAATGTTCCATTTCAGGCCACTGTAAAAGTGAAAAGTGAGCATCCTAAACATTAATTTCATTGCTTCTTGCTACCACATTTCAGTTGGACATCCACATAATCACTGAAGACATCCCGGAAATCTGGGACAATAAAATCTGAACTGGTCTGAAATAGCTATACAGCGTCAGAACTCAGCAGAAGATGATAACACATTTCAGTTTTCCAAAAACAGTATGAAAATTAGGGACAGCAACAACTAGATGTAAGAGAGCTATCATGGAAATACCCATCTTCCTTATTCAATTAAGTCTGGCATAAGAAACAAGACCTCAAAGATCATCAAGTCCAACTGTAAACCTATATCTTAAGGAACAAGAAGCAGAAGTATACACGCAACCAATGATATTATTGATTTTACTGAACACAGTAGAGTAAGATAAACTGAAATTAGTAAGAGCACTTAGTCACAACAAAATAATTTATCCTCAGCAGAAGTCAACATTTCAACTTACAAATAAAGAAAAGCTAGTTATTTATAAGCAGAGACTGCTCAATTTGAAGCACGTACTCTGGGCATTACCATCCTTTCATGCGCCCTGCAAGATCTGAGATTTCTGAAGACATTTCTTGGAGAAGCTAAGAACTCTGGGGAAACTGCATCTGTGTGGAAAGCTCAGAAGTTAACCGGGTCTTGAAAATAATTTAAGCATGCTTTGTTCAAGCCAGATAGTGAATTTTTCATTAAGTTAACACTTGTCAAGAGGTCACAGCAGCCTCTGGTTTTCCCCTCATCATACTTGATAGCTATAAGCTTTGTCCTTTATCTCTGCTGAAAGCTAAGGATGCTGATGCCTCTGTTTGCTTTAAGGGCCTCAGACAACCATCAATTAGGAATTCAAAACATCTGTGACTGTTCCAATCTATGTAATCATAAACTTCTCAGTTCCTAATGAGGAAAATGTGCTTTGACTTCTTAAATCACTCCAGATCATCTGATTATTTTCCTAATGGAACTACAAAAATTGAAGTGTGCTTGAAGATAAAGGTATTGCAAATCTGGGAGCTAACATTTTCTACAATGAATTTTATGTTCCTTAGTGAATATTTTGATTGTTCCACCCAGACTTTCAGCTGCTGTTGCTGCTCTGCTCAAGTAACTGATTCTATTCCAGTCTTGACCAGAGACAATCCATGTACACAAGCCTAGGAACATACAAAGAAAATGTGTCACTCTCAGAACTGCAACTTCAAAACTTACCTTTTTCAGTCGCTTACAAGGACACTTGAGTTTAACCTTCTGGCTGCAGTTCAGAGGACAATCACCTGAATGGCAAATCTCTTCACACCGGTGACCACAAGGCAACTACAAGCAAAACAAGAAATACCCCACCAATGAATAACTGAAATTGCATGCAGTCTATGAACTGGTTTTATTTCAGACACAGCAGCTAAACAGAAAACTCATTCAGCTCATCAGGTTTGTCTTCCTACCTGCAAAACTGCAAAGAAAAAGGTCAACTTATTTCACTAGTTACTCAGAGTTTTTTGGTTCACATAGAATTATTTATCTTTTACTGGGAACGCTTGATCAAAAAACAATTTTTTCTTTCAAATGTTACAGGAACAGTCATCTCCACAATGATTCATATATCGACTGCCCTAACTACCTGTATGATGGAGGAATAAAAGTAGATGAAGTAAGAAGAAACTGAAAACTGAAATGAAGTGTGATGTGACCCAGCCTGACCCACAAATTGCTAACAAGAGGGTAGAATTAGAAGCAAAAATACCACAAAACTAGGTTTTATGTGCAAGAACCTTGCAAACTATGCAGGAGTCAAATACAGGCCACCAATATTCTTACACCTGAATTAATTTCACTAAATCCTAAATTTCTGCATTTGGTAAATTATCCTGTTTTTGACATCTGACAAATAGCATTTCCTTTTTTTAAACTATCAGTGAAAATTTTAACACTTATAATGAAACTATTATTATTCCTTACTGTATATTATTATTCATTACTGGGATAATTTAAATATGCTGCTGCCTTTTAGGGATGTAACAGTGTTCCCAGAACGACATTAGAGATTAAAAAAATAATTCACAAGAATAAAAACAAGTTTTCTTCCACAGCGTGTTGGGAGCTCAACTGACCTTGCTCAGGTCCCAAACCAAATCTTCATAACGATGATTTTTCATTTCCAATTACATAAATCAATACTGTCCAATACTGTTTATAAACAAAGGCAATAACTCATGTAAGATACCCAACTGATTCATTTATAAAGGTAGGTTTAAACAATATCACTCCCTGTACAGAAAGAGTTGGGGGAAAACACACTGGACAAATGACCACAGAGTCTCTTCCAGGATCCCACCTTAAGAGGCAAGAGCTTTTCCATTCATTTACATTTATTTTATCCAGCCATTAGTTCTTATCCACAGACTGAAAAACTTCTCTACTGTCCTTTCATAACAGGCTCTTTATTCCCATAATATTCCCTTCATTGAATTCCAAGCAGCTTCAATCAATGTTTCTTGAATACAGTAGCCAGAACTGCAAGTAATATTCCAGCTGGAAGAACATTGTACAATGCCTTAATTGCAGCTTATTCTCCACAGAATATCTTTCCCTATACATCTTCCACTCTCATGTTCACTTCTCTCCAGTTATCCATGCTGCAACAGTAAGGATTTCTACTGTCTCCCAGGAGGGTTGTTATTGGCCTTGACATGCCCAGTCTCACTGGTTTTTCTGTATCTGTACCATTCCCAAACGCATGTGTTCTGCTGCACATGCGTTTCCTCAGTTGTCACCTACTGACAACACACCACAAATTCTCATAAGAAAATCCCAACGAGTTTTTGGTGCCAAGGTCATTACTGCAAACAGTGCAAGACTAGCCCTCAATTTGAGCCCTTGGAAAATCCCCTTATTGCCAACATTTCTCATTCCAATCACTCCTGCAGGAATTTTTGTTGTTGCTTTTGGCTTTTGAGGTGGTTGCCCTAAATAAAAAAAAGAACCACAAGCAGTTGTTTCCTTCAGTAAACACCAACTCTCGCAAGGATCATCTCTTTTACATGAATTAGCTGTTTACTGTCTGGCACAGCCTCAAGAGCACAAGTGAAGTATGACATATGGGACTACATCTCTTCTCTTTGTCTGGAGGAAAAAAGGAATTGGTTGTTCTATCAAAGAAGGAATTCAGTTTTGTCTGGCACAACTGATCACCTGCAAATCTACTTGAACTCTGCCTCATTGTTAAAAGATGGGTTAGATGCTCATGATTAAGCCTTGCACATGCTGAAGTCAGGCATGCTTCCATTAATAATGTCAAAGCCTGAACAGTTACATACCACCAGAGCACAGCACAGGAATATACTTAATGCAATACCAAAAATCGTATTTGCTTATTGAGTTCATACACAGCTCACATTCAGTGGGATGCAGGACAAGAATGAAGCTGACAGTTTCAGCTGCTTCTCAACCCCTCCAGTGCAAACACAACATAAACTCATGGGAAGCAGTTCTATGAGTGGCAAAACAACAGCCCCAAGAGCTAAGAGAACAGAAGCAATCCAACCAGTTCTGCCAGATAATTGCTGTAGTGGGAAGGGAGGTGGTTTTGTCCGTTTATTTTTTGCAAATGTTGAGGTGCTAAAATATAATGTGTTTATCCCCTTAGATCTTTTTCACTGTAAATATTCTGTTGTTAATAGCTAGTAAACTAAAGGCTGAAAAGAACAGGCTTTATATTTGTCATAGCAAGCCAATTAAAAGAAAGCAGTATGACCCACAACTCTGAAAACAATCAAACAGAAATCTTCATGAGCATTTTCCACTTTGGGAATGCATTTAAATCCTAACATTATGCCTGGTGATGACAAAAACCGTCAACATTTATGGATGCTTAACTAATCTTCACCAGCAGGTAATAAGCTATCTGTTAATGCACACATGAGAATAACCCCACTCTTGAGCAGCTGTCTCAAAGTTACAAACAAAAGCCAAGCTTATCACTTCCAACCCATGGGGCAGACTCACCAGTTTTAAAGTGTAGCTCTGCTCTCAGAGCTCTGTGAAAACCTCTACTGCTGAAGCTAGACACTGAGAAGGATACATGCTTATGATAGAAGCAAAGCTTTCATTGCACAGTAATAAAATGTAATGGAATACTGGCGGGGAGGTTCAACCTCTACTGCCATCCCACTAACATCTGCCTCTGATATCATGGGCTGACATAATAAAATAGGAGGCATTACTTTCAGAGCAGCCCTCATAGATGCATTACAATGGGGTCCCATGTTTTACAATAAGATAATAGCAGAATGCACAGTAAAAGCACAAAGTACTGTTATTTTGTTGAAAAAATAATAATTACACGGAGCAAAGAAAAACATGTTAAACAGACCCACAACTACTGGTAATGGACATGTAAGCAATGGAAACAGATATGACTGTTAAAACTTTCGTTTAAGATCTGTCCCAAAACATCTGCTAACGTGATCTTAAGAATTTAATCACCCCTGATTAAAAAAAGTTACATTTCCTTCAACTGGATATTTAGCTATTGCTACCAAACAAAGCAAAGAACTTTTTAATTAAAGCTTCACATCCAACAGCTGTAGCAGTATCAAACACTTTGCTTCTCCCTTTAAGCAGATAGGAAATACGAGCTGTACCGCACAACATTTGAAGTCTTTCTTAATAGCTCAATACTACCACATGCAAAACAAAAGCATGAAACCTGGCAGGACTTTTCAATTCCTGCTGTATTTTTCCCAAGGCACCAGACAATACAGCTGATTTTCATAATCCTTGGAAGAAGCACAACACCTGCAATTCAAGTACAATGCTTTCCACCATTTCCATTAATCAAAAAGACAAACATCTCAAAGCTTCAGGAGAATACTGTATTCCATTGAACCTAAACTGCACCATGCCGAACGTGGTGGAGTTACAGAATACACTGATTTTTAATAAACATTAGTTTTCCTGAGCTCTTCTGGTAAACCAAGCTCAGATTCTGACGCTGAAAAGGAAATTCTCATAAAAACTAACCTGGTATTTACTTTTGGGCTGCTAAGATAACACAAAAACATTTCCGATTTGGTGTTGAGGAGACAATTCTATTTAGGCATGAAGAAATTAAGAAGAACAGAGAGTACTTCTGAGGTTATCAGAACAGGACTAGGGAAAGCAGGAGGAACAGAAAAACAAGGACAGGAACTACATGAAGCGGGACTGTGCTAACACATTTCAAGAAAATTACTAAGACAGAACTAGAAACACAGGAAGGGAAGAGAATGTATTTTTATGTAACTGATTACACTACAAAGTTTTGCGTGTAGATGAAACAAGATAAATCCATATCTACAGGAATGAGAAGAGTTAACCAAAAGCCTTATCCAACTAAAACAGACCCTGCTGCCCTGAGTCTTCTGTTCACATCCCACTGAATTCAATTCTAAAAAGGCCCTGCTCTACGAACGATGCAATTCTGAATTGCAGACTTGAATTCAGTAGTACTACTGGATGGATTTTAAACCTCAGACTGAGTCTTGGGAATACATCCAGAAAAATCTCAACAGTTAACGTTAATCAAAATCAAAGAAGAGATATGGAAAAAATCTTTGAAGAGAACCTGAAGTACAGGAACACACAGTTCATGTTAAGAGATTAGAAGTACTCCTGAAAATAAAGAGGAGGAAGCGTTGCAGCAAATAAAACCAAAGTAACAGAGAAGGAAATGGAAGGACAAAAGTTAAGAGGTAAACAGTGAAATAAATCCCCTGCCGGGAAGAGAACTTTCAGACATCCAGGTGAGAAGATTGTGACAGATGGATTCATTTACTCAAGTAAGACAAATAAAGAGGATGTGCAAAACGAAGACATCACAAAGACAAGGGCAGAAAGCAGAAGATGCAAGTAGACACACAGCAAAGAGTCCAGAATTTCTATTGGGGTTTCATGGATTTGTTAACATAACCTTGTCTGAAAAACAGAGACTCTTGGGAAGCAGGCAGGAATACTATCAGTTTTGCAAGTTACTCAAAACCAGGAAAGTCTGTCTAGTAAAAGACTGGACACTTCTGAAACCAGAAAATAATGCAACACAGGTTTTGAATCTATGTCTATTCAGTTGAGGCAGAATTCAGGCAAGGTGAGACAACAGATCTCAGACTAGAGGACTCCACAGGCAAAGCAGCACAACGGAACAGAAAGCAAACAGTGCAGAAGGACAAGCTGAATCAAATTACTTCTGAGTGCCAACTACATACTACTGGAGACAAAGTACAAGGCCAAAACAGAGTAAAAAACCAATAAACAATTTCAGGATTAAGTATTCTCAACCCTTTGAAATTATGCACAAGCCTTTTCTTTACAGCTGGGAAGCAGAATTTCTGAGAAATTCTGAAGTGTTTAACAGTGGAAACACTTTCCAAAATATTCCTGACTATTCACGTTTTTCCTCTTTGTAAATTTCCTAATTCTACAGTAAGGAAACAGAGTGAAGAAAGGGCTGTCACCCCTGCCACAACTAATGACAACTAAAGAACAAAGGCACAATAGTAAGTAATACATAGATTTCTGAAAACACACAAGCAGCACAGAATAACAGCACTGGGAGGGACTAGGAACAAGTCATTTTGCCCGTCCCTCATGTCTTACAGCAATAAAATCCATAACTAGACTAACCCCAATATATGTCTAAGCTGTTACTGATGAAAATTCTGTAGCTTTTCCAACCTATTCTTCCCAAGCTCTACAAGCTTTACTACTCAAAGGCAGTAACTAACACGAATCTTCCTAACTGATACAACCACTAGTTCATAGCCTGTTTGCCATATAACAAGTTTACTATTCTTCTTTACAGCAACCCTTCATATAGTCACATACAACAAAGCAATTAACTCCTTTGTCTTAAGCTTCAAGCTACTCAATATGTTTCACTAGCACAGTCAGTCATTAAGAATTCATTTTACTTAGGTCCCGTGCAGTTTTTTTTGTTTCTCTTTTCTTGTTTCCTAAAACTGTTGTGCAGACACTGATCACTGACCCTGCGCAAGAAAAATCACAAATACACTCCTCTGTATTTGTCCCAACCAAAGAGTATCCTGTTGAGAAAGTCTGTTCAAGATCAGTTTTCAATCAGTTTTTCAGATCAAAGGACATACTCTTCCTCATTCAACCTCAGCAGCTTCAAGCTTCAGCTTTCAAGCCATGAATGAAGTATTCACTGATACTGTCCTGGAGTCCTTAACCCTCATAGAATAAAAAAATCATTACGGTTGGAAATACCTCTAAGAACAAGTCCAACCATCAACCTATCAGCACCACATTTGCAGCGTTTGAGGCACGGACTCAGATGTGAACGATCCAAATCATTTATTACAAGTTCTCACATCCCTTATAGACCTTCACAAGTTGTTATTTTCTAACTTTCCCGTCCGCCCTTACAACTTTCCCAACCACCTTTACATGTCAACAAAGCATTCTACAGAACCCTTTTCAACTGTCCATGCAGGCACGTATCCAATCAGAGCTGTGAGACCCTTCTTCTCCTTGCAGAGGTGTCCTTGGTTCTCATGCTGTTTATCTTGCTCCACAGCTGCTGCTCTGAACAGCTTTTCTTGTATTCCCACAAGTACCAGTGCAGCCACCGCCCTCAGGCACCCTGGCCATCCCTTACTCACTTCCTTGGCAATTTGCAGCTCAGGGGTTTGGCAGATGACTTTTTTCCTGGCAGTCCTTAAGGTTCAAAGTCCAGCTGTAATCTCATATCCCAAATATGTCACTTCCTGTTGAGTTATTTGTGCTTTCTGTAAACCAAGAAACTCAGCAAACTCTCAGTCTATTGTACACAGTCCTTTTGTTGCTGTGGCAGCCACGTGCTGCAGTAAAGTTCCACCCTAGGATGGAGGATCCCAGATCTCAGGCTCATGAGTTGACCATCATTCAGCTGTTCTCACAACCCTGGGTAACACTGTCCAGGTTAACTGAGACTCTTCTCCCCATATCAGGGCTTTCCTATTCAAAGGCAAATCACCTTGGGCTTCCTTTGGCCAAACCAGGCAGAAGAGACATCCCTCAAATCCAGAAGGTAAACTCCATCTTTTCGTTCCTTAACTTGGTTAATAAAGTGCACGGATTTGCCACCACTGAGTGTATCCATTCAACTATTCTAGTACTTGCCCTCAAGTCTTGTACCAAACTACAGCACTTGCTATCAAAATTGGAATCCAAACTCCAAAAAGTTACCTATTATTTCTTTTATCCTCCTACAGTCCCATAGCCTCAAAGGGCACCGCTTTACCCTGAGTAGGCAAGCTCTTGCTTTTAACTTCTATTTAGGGCTTCATTTTTGGCCCTGATGCCCACACCACTAAGTGTATCATATTTGAGATTGCTGTAACTCCTGGGGGTACAACATTGTTTTGCCCAGTTTGTGTTAAAGCCAGAGTTACAGTTTTTAATCAGTCAATATCGTTGCACTCTTAGCTCCAGTTTTATTCAATTTCTTGCCAGAGTAACCCGGCAGGTACAAGAATTTCTGTATTCCTGCTTGTTTTCTTAGCTTATGTTTAATTAATCCAAAAAAAGGAAACCTTTTCCCATTGGGCAGTAGCATCTACTACTGTTACAAAACCATCTATGGGTAGTAAGAAGCACCCATATCCACCAGAAAACGAACCTCAATATCCTGCTTTCCTAAATGCAATTTCCCACTGCAGTTTGCACACTGCTTTCCTTCCAGTGAGGTCACTCCCAAGTACACTGCCCGGTGCAACTCAAGGGTAGGTATGGCCAGCCATAAGGACCACAAACCCACACAGAACCGCAAGGTATCGCTGCACAGAAGACTTATTAGGACCCTTAGACAAGGATCTGGGGAAAGTCGTATTCTTACAGCAGCTTCTGGGTAAAGCTCCTTCCCACAGCTAGGTTCCATTGCAAGAGTTCTGTTCAACACAGAATGTCCTCTGGTGCTGTACCGGAGACTGCCTCTTGCTGGGACATACTCGTGGGGGAGAGGAGTGAAAGGAACGCCAGGACAGCAAGGGAGGGATGCCTGATGACAAGGGTGTGCGAATGTCCCCACCGAAGGAAGCAAAGAGAGCCGGCAGAAAGCGATGCTTCATTAGCGTAACAAAACACAGCCCCCATTCCTCCCTCCCTCCTCCCCCGCACCCCTTCCCTTCGCCATCCCCCGGGGGCAGATGTGCCATGAAAACGAGCTCTGGGCGTGATCGTTGTGGGAATTCCTGCCTTCCTGAGCCTGTGCGGAAGAGGCGAGAGCCTGGCTGGAAGCCATCCGGGCAGCACCGCGGTGGCAGGAGGTGCACCAAGGCCGTCCTGCGGCCAGCTCCGGGCTGAGGGCACTCGGCGTCCTCTGCTCTACGCGACTCCGAGGAGCCCGGCTACCTGCACCAGAGCTGGGAGCAGCCTGCTCCGCACCCAAGGTAGGTGCCCTTCGTGGCTCGTGCAGAGGAGCGCACGCTTCCTGCCCCCTGCCAGCAGCACCGGGAGAGGAGCGGGGAGCGGCCCCGGACGGGGCGGAACCCGCACTGCCGTACCCCAGGCGGGACCCTGGTCCCGGCTCCAGCTCCCGCTCAGCGCAGCAGGTTTGCTGGCCCAGACGGGCTGCAACCAGGGCGGCAGTTCATGCAGCCCGGGCTGGGCTCCGAGGGGCACGGGAACGGGCTGGGAGCTGGGACAGTGAGGAAGGGAGCAGAGGAGGTCAGCGTGCTCTGCTGCCCGGTTGGATCTCTGTAACACAGCGCAGCTGGGGCTGCAGTTCTTCCTCTGGGCCACGGGAGACACGAGACGGCCTCGCTCTGCAGCTGTGCACGCGTGGATTGACGGAAGCTTTAAACCCCCCGATGCCTCCTTTGGAGTGTCTTAATGTGAAGCCTCCAAGTGGAAATTTGCACTCGCCCTGCTCCTCCTCCCCGGCAGCCCCCAGCTTCTCTTCGGGGACCCTGCGGGCAACACGTGCCTCTGGCGACCCTTGAAATGGCGTTACCTTTTTTGCTGAGCGCTTGCCTGATGGCTCAGCTGGGGTTGTGCAAAGCCCTGGCATGGCTTTTGTTCAGGCTGTCCCGGCAGCTGCAGATGCCTTGAGCACACAGCTGCGGGTCCTGAGCACGTTCAGCATCTGCAGCAGCTCCGGCACTGGGCTCTGGAACAGACGATGAGAAGCTGGCAGCCTGTGGGCTGACTGGAGCACGCGTTGAGAACACGGCCGAGCAGCAGCAGGTCAGTAAAACACAGCCCAGGTGCCTTCTGCAAAGGGCACGCGCTGCTGAGAGCGTCCCCTGGCAGTGAGCGCAGTCTGCGTGCTCGGCTGAAGAGGGAGGGAGGAATGAATTTATTGATATCATGCAGGTGTCCTGGAGTGCTCTAACAACTGCTTAACAAGGCTGTTGTAACCACGTGGTTGTTTATTGCCTTAATTGTTCTGTTTAGCACTGCTGCTATTCGATAAGTTGCCTTCACGGTTCAGTTAAAATTCCCAGCACAGCATCGGCTGGTGGTGGCTGTGACCGTCACAGGCTGGTTTGGCTGCAGTGCTGTCAGATACTCTCTCTTCTCAGGAGATGGAAAAATAATCTCCATGTGGTTGGATGTTTTGTTGATTTATTGTTGTGTTTAAGTAAGCCATCCTATTTATTTGAGAAGTGTGAACCATCCAGTTGACTCCTCGCCGTTTTGCACTTCCTTACCCGAAGAATGTGAGCCATCACCACTTTTAGGTAACATCAGCAGTAGGTGGTTTTGAGAACTACATCAGTCACCTTTACAGAGTACTTTTCCCAACCCTTTTCTGAGGGCTTGCTTGATTTCAGCAAGCCCAGGGCTACTTCCACTCCTGAGAGGATGTACGGACATCTGCCAGAGGATTTAATCCATTTGCCACCAGGTGTTCCCTCACGGATCTGTGGAGGTGGTGCTCCAGCAGGCTTGCTGTGTTTGAGTGTTGGGGGCTGCATTCACGGTGTTCTTCCATGAACCAGGTGCTTTTCTGCACCTCCTGCTGGATGGTTGGATGGCCATACCATTTTCTAACAGTATTTCTGCATCTCTTTCCTGGGTAGCCGTCCCCTTTAGGCGTGCTTGCAGTCAATCAAAAGATCCCCCAGTTGGCACAGGCTGTCCTTGTTGTATGTCCTCAACTTCCTTCACCACTCAGACCTCCAATAAAACTCCCCTTTCCCATTCCTTCTGTATCACTCTTCAGTTTCCTTAACTGCAGCTAGGGCAGGCAATAAGCCGTCATTCTGCTGCCTCTGTTTGCCTTAACTGTGTAGAGGCAGTGCCTTTAATTAGTGCTATGGGTGCAGTTTTGCATCTGTTTGGAGCCAAACCCTACAGGTGGAGTATGTGTGGCCTAAAGGATTGTAGGCGACTCGGGGAGGTCTTCGTTTATTGTGTGAATAAGCATTACCTGCACAACTTGCACCACGTAGTGCAGCAGAAATATTGTGGAATATCAGTCGCTTTTGATTCTGGGAGGACCGGTGCAGTTCTCTTTTGCTTCATATGTCACTTCCAAACCCGACACGATGCTGATAACACCTTTCCCATTTTGCATCCTATTACTGCCCCCAGTGACCTCTGCTTTCTGCTCAACTACAGCAGTCGCCACGAGAACATTCACAGAAGAATTTGGGACGTGCTTCATGTCTCTTGTCATCGGTTTGTTTCCCTTCTTGCCATCCTGCAGACTTTGCCCATTGGTCACAAGTGGATCCAAACACAGCATACACTCCTAAGGGAGAAGCAGGACTATATTTGTTGATATAATAGGGATATGCTGTAGTGATTTAACAGTGACACAGCAGGATCGGAGGTGGCTGGATACACTTGGTTATTTACTGCATGGAGGGTAGGGTTACGCACACACCTACAGGAGGCCCTCCCATTGAGTCACGAGGCTCAGAGTAGTTCCCCTTTTTTTCTCATGTCTTCAGACCACAGAGGTAAGGAGCTAGGATGTGGCTGGATCCTCTCCTAGTCCCAAGCTTGGTCAAGGCTTTGTGTGGAAGGAATCATACGTGCACAGTCCCTCTAAGACAGAACCTTAGAGAATACATGAAAGCTCCAAAGTAACCATGGGTGTCTTACAGAAGATCTGTATTGAGAAGGAGTCTTGATGTCAAGCTGCAAGGGATCTCTGTGCAGGTGTGAGCTGCAGAAACAGCCCTGCTCGAGGGCAGGTCCTGTGGTGCAGCCCGCTGCTGTGCAGCAGAGCTGGAGGGGCACTTGGGCTGCTCCCTCTTTTGGGGTAAGATGACTGCCTCCTTGCCGTGCTTTGTCTTAAGTCCCCTCTCAGTCTCAGCTGTTGAACTAAGTGTCAGCTACCAGTTGTTTCAGCCTCCCAGTCTGAGACAGCTTTGTGACGGTTCATCTCTTTGAGCCAGACTGTTTCCTGTGCTGCAGCTCATTGTCTTCCTCTGCAAGGCTGGGCAGTGCCCTGCAGAAGGGCTGAGCTGGAACTGGGACTGCTGCATTCCCTCACAGCTCCCCTGCCATTTCTCTTCTCTCTGCAGGCTCCAGTTCAACTTCTGCCTTCCAGCCGTGATCATCCCAGCCTGCAGGAGAGCAGCAAATGGCCGCAGCACATCCAGTTGAGGTAGGGGTTGGGGAAGCAGGCAGGAGAGGCCAAGGGGCCAGGGATGTGAATGCAGGGGTAGAGGGAGGTGCCCTCAGCCAGCGTGTGTGTGCTGGGGACAGAAAAGCAGCTGGGGTGTGAGGTTCTGTCCTGTGCGAGCTGCTTGCCTGGGCCTTGGCTGTTCCCAGCAAGGAGCCTCTTTGCTTGCAGGAGCCCGTGAGCTTTGAGGAGGTGGCCGTGTATTTCAGCAGGGAGGAGTGGGCGCTGCTGGACCCTGTGCAACGAGAGCTCTACCGGGATGTGATGTTGGAGACATACCAGTGTGTGGCCTCGCTGGGTGAGAGCTTGTCTGCCTTTCCTCCTCGTTAGGGCACCTTTGGCTGTGCAGAATGAGCCTCTGCAAGCCGGGCCTTGAATAAACACCATGCAGCTACATATTGACTCACACCACAGTGCCAGCAAGAAAGGAGATACTGAAAAGCATGAGTTTCAGAAGGGATTAGTATGCACGGCACTGCGATTAAAGCCACAGAGTCAGTGCTGGCAAGCAGGCATCAGCCAGGAGGGAGAAAACCATCCCTTGTGTTGTGTGTTGCTTGGTGCCACCAGCTCCAGCTCACAGATGAATCCCTGGTTACTGCTATGGAATTGAGGATTTTCCATGCAATTGCCATCAACATTTTGATGCCTTGACCTCTGGTAGACTGTAAGAAAACAAATAAGCTGTTGTAAAGTTAATTTGAAAGAAAAAATATCCCTTCACAATGTTCAGAGATGTCAAAACATTCTTTGCTCCAAGGGAAGCTGTAGGCACAGTGTCATTTAGACCTAAATGGTGGTTTCTCCTTGGGGAGGGGCACAGAGTGGAACTGTTGAACAGGCACTGTGCCAGCATGAGGGAAATGCTCTCTTGTTCCCTGTTTCTCTCCCTGAAGCTCCACTTCCAGCCCCCAAGCCCATGCTGATCTCCCTGCTTGAACGAGGGGAAGACCCCTGGATCCCAGATGTGCGTAGCCCTGAGACCATGCCAGGAGACCTCAGCCCAGGTGAGGTGGTGGAGGGAAGGGGAATGTTGGGGCTGTAAGAGCCTTCTCTGCCTGTGTTTTATTTTGGGCACTGTGTGCTATTGCTGCATTTCCTCTGTCATCCAGCAGCTGATGGGATCAAAAATACAAAGGAAGTTCCGCAGAGAAATTGTGTAGCGGAAATGCAGCAGAATCACATCTCTGTGGAAGAAATCAGAAGGGATGTCCAGGAAGTCCTGCAGCAAGGTCAGGGTGAGCACATCAAGAAGCCCCTGGGAAAGCGTCTGGGAATGACACTGAGGAACCCAGTGGACTCCAACATAGGTCCAAAGCAGCCTGAGGAAACCAGGAGCAAGGATGTGTGCCAGATGAAAAAGCAGAATCCATGCACTGAGTGTGAGAAAAGCTTTAAACTGGATTCCAGCATCACTAGCCACCAGTGCACGCACTCAGCAAAGAGGCATTATGAGATCTGTGATTCTGCAGAGAGCATGAAATGGAGACTCCACCCCACTGGCCAGCAGTGCATGTACACAGGAGAGAGAGCCTTTGAGTGCTCTGACTGTGGAAAGACTTTTACGGACAGTGGGAGCCTCACTTCCCACCAGTGTATCCACAGAAGAGAGAGACTGTACAAGTGCCTTGAGTGTGGGAAGAGCTTGAAAGGTATTTCTAAACTCAAAATACACCAACGTGTCCACACAGGAGAGCGACCGTATAAGTGCCTTGAGTGTGGGAAGAGCTTCAAAAACAGTTCCAACCTCACCATCCACCATCACATTCACACAGGAGAGAGACCCTGCAAGTGCTCTGAGTGTGGGAACAACTTCAAAAACAGCTCTGAACTGAAGGTGCACCAGCGTGTCCACACAGGAGAGAGACCATATAAGTGCTCTGAGTGTGAGAAGAGCTTCATAAGCAGTTCTAATTTGAAGCTCCACCAGCGCATCCACACAGGAGAGAGACCCTGCAAGTGCTCTGAGTGTGAGAAGAGCTTCATAAACAGTTCTAATTTGAAGCTCCACAAGCGCATCCACACAGGAGAGAGACCATGTAAGTGCTCTGAGTGTGAGAAGAGCTTCATAAGCAGTTCTTATTTGAAGCGCCACCAGCGCATCCACACAGGAGAGAGACCCTGCAAGTGCTCTGAGTGTGGGAAGAGCTTCATAAGCAGTTCTGATTTGAAGCTCCACCAGCGCATCCACACAGGAGAGAGACCATATAAATGTCCTGAGTGTGGGAAGAGCTTCAAAAGGCGTGCTGAATTGAAGATGCACCAGCGTGTCCACACAGGAGAGAGACCATATAAGTGCTCTGAGTGTGAGAAGAGCTTCATAAGCAGTTCTGATTTGAAGCGCCACCAGCACATCCACACAGGAGAGAGACCCTGCAAGTGCTCTGATTGTGGGAAGAGCTTCATAAGCAGTTCTGATTTGAAGCTCCACCAGCGCATCCATACAGGAGAGAAACCCTTTCAGTGTCCTGAGTGTGGGAAGAGCTTCAAAAGCATCTCTGAACTGAAGGTGCACCAGCGTGTCCACACAGGAGAGAGACCATATAAGTGCTCTGAGTGTGAGAAGAGCTTCATAAGCAGTTCTGATTTGAAGCACCACCAGCGCATCCATACAGGAGAGAGACCATATAAGTGCTCTGATTGTGGGAAGTGCTTCATAAGCAGTTCTGATTTGAAGCACCACCAGCGTGTCCACACAGGAGAGAGACCCTATAAGTGTCCTGAGTGTGGGAAGAGCTTCAAAAGGCGTTCTGAATTGAAGATGCACCAGTGCATGCACACAGGAGAGCGACCCTATAAGTGTCCTGAGTGTGGGATGAGCTTTAAAAGGCGTTCTGAGTTGACACTGCATCAGAGCACCCATCAGGAAAAAGAGACCCTGTGAGTGTCCTGAGTGTGGTAAGAGCTTCAAAGGGAGTTCTGAATTGAAGCTGCACCAGCATATGCACACAGGAGAGAGACCATAGCTTCTGTCGGACATTTTAGAACATTTTGGCCAGGCCTGCATGCAGGGAGATGCCTGGGAACTTGTCTTTTCTCTCCCTCAGAGAATCCCATCTGCTGTGTTACCAGAATGTCTGCACCAGTGAGCTGAAATGGCAGGAAGCCTTGAGTGTGAGAAGGGCTTTGTGCCTAGCAGAGAGCTCCTCACACTCCCAGAAGAACTTCATGCAAAGCTCAGTCCTCATTAAACATTGCAGTCCACAGGACAGGTAGCTACTAGGAGTGCATCTCCTGCAGGAAGAGTTTCTCTCAGGGCTGGTGCCTCATTCCTCATGGGAAAACCCCCAGCAGGAGAGATCCTCAAAACGCTGGAGAGCCCAGGGATGAGGGAGACCAATGCTTCTCTCCATGCAGGAAGAGTTTGCAAAGGAGACGGCATCACCAACACCCTCTGCAGAAGGGACTTAACCCAGGAGCTTCAGATGGCCTTTCCTTGCTGCCCAAAGCATTTCTCTCACCATGCCCGCTTTCCACTTCTACTCTTCCCACCAGCTGCTTTTTGATGCTGTTTCCTAGTGGAGAAGTGGTTGTGTAGGGATCTGCTGTGTGTCTGTGTGCATGTGTTGCTCTCAGTCATTTCTGAGCGCACTGATGCATCCCAGAGAAGGGTCAGCAGAGCAGTAAGGTGGCTCTTGGAGGTTTTCTGAGAATCTTCTGTAGTGGAAAGAGAAGGGGGTGAATAAAGTAGCTGAGTTGTTCTGGAGCTTTCTTCACTGTAGTCTTGTTTTTGCTCTTAAAATAAATGTCAGCATGTGGAATGAGGAGAGGGAAAGGTGCAAGCAGGGTTTGGTTTTGGTGCCCTCTCCAGCCCACTGCTTGCTTCTGGACAAGGCATTTCCTTTCTTAATAGGGGAGATGCTCCAGGCCCTTCACCATCTTCGTGGCCCTCAGCTGGACTCTCTCCAAGAGATCCCTGTCTTTTTTGTACTGGGGAGCCCAGAACTGGACACAATATTCCAGATGAGGCATTAATAGGGCAGAGTAGAGGGGGAGGATCACCTCCTTCGACCTGCTGGACACGCTCTTTTTAATGCACCCCAGGATGTCATTGGCCTTCTTGGCTACAAGGGCACACTGCTGGCTCATGGCCAATCTGTTGTCCACCAGGACGCCCAGGTCCCTCTCAGCAGAGCTCCTCTCCAGCAGGTCTTCCGCCAGCCTGTACCGGTGCATGTAATTATTCCTCCCTAGGTGCAAGACTCTACACTTGCTTTTGCTAAACCTCATCCGGTTTCTTACTGCCCAGCTCTCCAGCCTGTCCAGGTCTCGCTGAATGGCAGCACAGCCTTCAGGCATGTCAGCCAATCCTCCCAACTTCGTGTCATCAGCAGACTTGCTGAGGGTGGTCACTATCCCCTCATCAAGGTTGCTGATGATGTTTCACAGAATCACAGAATCACAGAATTACCCGGGTTGGAAGGGACCTCAAGGATCATGTAGTTCCAACCCCCCTGCCTAGCAGGGCCACCAAACATACACCTTTACTAGATCAGGTTGCCCAGGGCCCCGTCCAACCTGGCCTTGAACACCTCCAAGGACGGGGCATCCACAACCTCACTGGGCAGCCTGTTCCAGGACCTAACCACTCTTCTAGTAAAGAACTTTCCCCTAACATCCAACCTAAATCTTCCCTCCTTCAACTTAAAACCATTTCCCCTATTCCTGCTATTATCAGCCCTTTCGAAGAGTTTACTCCCTTCCTGGGAGTAAGTTCCCTTCAGGTACTGAAAGGCTGCAATGAGGTCACCCCGCAACCTTCTCTTCTCCAGGCTGAACAAACCCAACTCCCTCAGCCTGTCCTCATAGGGGAGGTGCTCCAGCCCCCTGATCATCTTTGTGGCCCTCCTCTGGACCCTTTCCAAAATCTCCATATCTTTTTTGTACTGAGGGCTCCACACCTGGACACAGTACTCCAGATGGGGCCTCACAAGAGCAGAGTAGAGAGGGACGATCACCTCCCTATCCCTGCTGACCACCCCTCTCCTGATGGAGCCCAGGATCCCATTTGCTTTCCGGGCTGCCAGAGCGCACTGCTGGCTCATGTTAAGTTTCTCATCTATCAGGACCCCTAGGTCTTTTTCTGCCGAGCTGCTCTCAAGGACAACTCCTCCCAGCCTGTACAGGTGCCTGGGGTTCTTCCGGCCCAAGTGCAAAACCTTGCACTTTGCCGTGTTGAACCTCATTAGGTTCACCCGAGCCCAGCTTTCCAGCCTGTCAAGGTCCCTCTGAATGGCATCCGTTCCCTCCACCGTATTGACTGCACCACTCAGCTTGGTGTCATCAGCAAACTTGCTGAGGGTGCACTCCATTCCCTCATCGATGTCATTAATAAAGATGTTAAAGAGCACCGGTCCCAAGACAGACCCTTGAGGGACACCGCTCGTTACCAGCCTCCACCTGGACATAGAGCCATTGACCACCACCCTCTGTCTGCGGCCTTTCAACCAATTGCTTATCCATCTAGTTGTCCACCCATCAAATCCACCTCCCTCCAGTTTGGAGATGAGGATGTGATGGGGGACCATGTCAAAGGCCTTGCTCAGGTCCAGGTAAATGACATCGGTCACCTTCCCTTCATCCACCAACGCCGTCACTCCATCATAGAAGGCCACAAGATTAGTTAAGCATGACCTTCCCCTGGTGAAGCCATGCTGGCTGTCTCGGATCACATGCTCGTTCTTTATGTGATCAAGCATGTTGTCCAGGAGGATCTGTTCCATAATCTTCCCAGGCACAGAGGTGAGACTCACTGGCCTGTAGTTCCCCGGGTCCTCCCTGCTCCCCTTCTTGTAAATGGGAGTGACGTGACCCTTCCTCCAATCATCCGGGACCTCAACTGACAGCCACGACTTCTCAAATATGATGGAGAGCGGCTCAGCAACCACCTCAGCCAGCTCCTTCAGGACCCTGGGATGCACGCCATCTGGCCCCATAGACTTATACTCATTCAGTCTAAGGAGGCACTCTCGGACTTGCTCTACCCTTACAGTGGGGAGGGATTTACCTCCTTGGTCCCCACATAGAGGTATGGGGGTGCAAGACTTAGGGACGTGAAAAAGACTAGAATCCTGGCCACCAGTGAAGACCGAGGTGAAGTACTCATTCAGCACCTCAGCTTTCTCTTCATCTGTTGAAGCCATTTCTCCTTTTAAATTTACCAGAGTAGGTACGCCCATTTTGGCCTGTCTCTTCTGGCCAATGTACCTGTAGAAGGTTTTCTTATTGTTTTTCACGTCCCTCGCCAAGTTCAGTTCTGCCTGTGCCTTGGCTTTCCTGATCCCACGTCTGCAAGTTCGGACGGCATCCCTGTATTCTTCCCGGGTGACGCAGCCTTGTTTCCAGAGCTTGTACACCCCTTTCTTCACCCTCAGTTCTCTTAGCAGGTCCTTGCTGAGCCATGCCGGTTTTCTACCTCTCCTGCCCACTTTCTTAATCAGGGGAATGGAGACCTCTTGTGCTGCCAGGAGGGCATCCTTGAACAGTAGCCAACTCTCCTCAACGTCCTTATCTTTGAGGGCAGCGCGCCAGGGGATCTTGGCCAGCGTTCCATTGAGAAGCTTGAAGTCTGCTCTTCTAAAGTTCAGCATCCTGGTCCTGCTCTTTGCCAGGCCCACATCGCTTGAGATCACAAACTCAACCAGGGCATGATCGCTGGAGCCCAGGCAGCCTCCAACCTTGACGCCTTTGATGATCTCCTCAGCGTTGGTGAGCAGCAGGTCCAGCAACGCTTGACCTCTGGTCGGTCTGTCCAATACCTGAACCAGAAAGCTATCATCAATGGATTCCAAGAGCCTTCTGGAGCTCTTGCAGCTCGCCGTGTGGTTTTCCCAACAGATGTCCGGATGGTTGAAGTCCCCCACCAGGACAAGAGCCTGTGAGCTAGATGCCTCACGCATCTGGAGCAAGAAAGCCTCATCAGCAGCCACCCCTTGATCAGGTGGCCTGTAGTATATCCCTAATACCAGCTGTCCTTTATTAGTCCCATCTCTAATCCTAACCCACAGGCTCTCAACCTGTTCTTGACTGTTTCTCATGGGGAGCTCCTCACAGTTTATCCAATCTCTGACATAAAGAGCAACTCCCCCACCCTTCCTACCTCGCCTATCTCTCCTAAAGAGCCTATAGCCATCGATGGTAGTATCCCAATTGTGGGAGTCATCCCACCATGTTTCTGTGATAGCAACAATGTCATAATTTTCAGAGTGCATCACAGTTTCCAGTTCTTCCTGCTTGTTACTCAGGCTCCGTGCATTAGTATAAAGGCACTTCAGCCAGGCTGTCCGTCTCACCACCTTCATAAGTGATCTAGGATCCGCTAGAACAGCGGCATCCCCAGCATCCCCCTGCCCTACTCCCTCCTTTTGCACTCTGCAATCATTGCCCACAGAGTTTGGTACAATCCCTTGAATGCACCAACAACAATGTTTAACAAGACCAGACCCAGTACAGACCCCAGGGGGACACTGCTAGTTACACGCCTCCATCCAGACACCACACCGGCAATGACAACCCTCTGCACTCTGCCAGTCAGCCAATTCTCAACCCACTTCACTGTCCACTCATCTATCCCATACTTCCTCAGCTTTATAAGGATGTCATGGGGGACAGTATCAAAAGCCTTACTGAAATCAAGGTAGACTACATCTACCGCCCTCCCCCTGTCCACCCAGCTAGTGACATCTTCATAAAAGGCGACCAGGTTGGTCGAGCACGACCTCCCCTTGGTGAACCCATGCTGAGTACTCCTGATAGCCTCCATATCACCCAGTTGTCTGGAGATGGCATCCAGCACAAGCTGTTCCATCACCTTCCCTGGGACAGAGGTGAGGCTGACGTGCCTATAATTACCCGGGTCTTCCTTCTTGCCCTTTTTGAAGACTGGAGTGACATTGGCCATCCTCCAGTCTTCAGGCACCTCCCCAGTTCTCCAAGATCTCTGATAGATTACAGAGAGCAGCTCAGCAAAGACCTCTGCCAGCTCTCTCAGCACCCGCAGATGCACCCCATCAGGTCCCATGGATTTATCGACCTTAATGTTTCCTAGGCACTCATGGACCACCTCCTCCCTGACTAAAGGGAAATCTCCCATTCCCCGGACTCTCTCATCAACCTCCAGGGTCTGGGATTCCTGAGGGAGAGCCCTTTCACTAAAGACAGAAGCAAATGATCCTGTGGGGTTAGGAAAGGGCACAGCAGAGCAGTCAGTGAGGAGCACAAGGCAGTGAAGCGCAGCACGAGCCATTGATTGCCTGCACTGATGATGTTCTGCAGCCACCTCCATTGAGATCTGCGTCCTGAGTGCGGATGGAAAGTGAAGGGAAAGGAGGAGCGGGGGATGGAGGGGCAGGAAGCACTTGGTGCCGGCGGGAGCAGTTCCGGGCCATGGCAGCATGGTGGCGCCGGGAAGGTGATCGGAGCTGAAGGAAGGTGTGTAACATGTCCTTGCTCTGGCTGTCAGTGAGCGGGACGAGTCGGGGCTGCAGTTCTGTGCTGGTTTTTGTTGCTGGGACTGGCTGCCTGAGCAGAATGGGGGCAGCGAGAGGGAGGTTGGACAAGTGGCAGCATCAGGAGCACGGCCCGGTTCTGCTGTACTGATGGTGCTGTACGGCTGTGGGTCCCCACTGAGGGTTGGTGAGGCAGCGTGGCCCAGTGTGTGGACGTGGGATGTAATCAGAGTGAGTGGATGCAAATGGAGTCAGAGGTGTTACAAGGAGAGGCTCTGGATTGGAACATGGAGAGCAGAGCTGGTGTGTCCCAGCAGGCAGGTGTAGTCAGGTGCCCTTTGGAGCCTGCTGTTGTTGGCGCTGAGCTCAGGAGCCCCATCAGATCAACGTGGTGCTGCGTGCTGCGTATGGCAGCACCAAGAGATTCCCTTGTGGGAGGAGGGGGAGGATGAAGGAGGCCGAGGGCCCTTTGCTCAGGGCCAGCTCCTCTGTGGCCTCTTGCTGGCCGGAGAGAAGGGCTGCCCGCTGGGCACAGGCAGTGCCTTCTGGCTCCCGTGCCGTGCCCTGTCCTCCAGCCCCCTCCTCATACCATGTGGAACGCCAGTGCCAGCAGTGCCAGCAGTGCCGCCATGTTAGAACCCTGGCCATGTGACCTTGGTCACCTTGGTCACCGTTGCCCCACGCAACGCACTTGCCTCTGAGAGCTCTGGACGTTGACAGCCATGTCGGAAGCCAAGAGAGCAAGGCTGGAGGATTCCCACGATTTAGGTGGGAAGATGGAGCCGGGGACTGCAGGGTCGAAGAGGAGGAGGAGGGGGCCCACCATGACCATCAGGTGGCAGACAGGCAAGCGAGCCCGTTCCCATCGCACCTGGACCAGCTGCATGACCACCTCCGTGGAGCCCATGGAGGTGGATCCACCTCCAGATGAACCCATGGAGGTGGATCCACCTCCAGATGAACCCATGGAGGTGGATCCACCTCCAGATGAGCCCATGGAGGTGGATCCGCCCGTGGCTCAGCAGGCCTGGCACCACACCACCGTGCCAGGCCCCACATCCTTACCATCTCAGCTCCGCCATCACTGGTCCAGGCGCTGGGCTCCTTACCGTCTGCGCGGCCCCCGCCCCCGGCATTAGCCGGGTGGCTTCATTTAACATCAGCTCCTCCTTTGAGACCTCTGCGGGCCCCCGGTTCCATCTTAAACCTATTTCTATTGTGGATTTTAGTGTTAAGTTTAGTTGTAGTTTTAGGAGTAGGTTATTGTTTGCGTTTTTTAGTTAGGAGTAGGTTATTGTTCACGTTTTAGTGTTAGTAGATGTTTGTTCCTGTTTTAGAGCTAGTTGTAGGTTACTGTTCATGTTTTAGTGTTAGGTGTAGGTTTCTGTTCCTGTTTTAGAGTTAGGCATAGGTTACTGTTCGTACTTAGAGTTAGGTGGGGTCCTACCAGCAGATGGCAGCAAACAGCGCTCACTCGGTAAGCACAGGTCTGCTTTCTCACCCAATGACATGAGTGCTGCTTCATGAGTGCAGAGGTCTGTGACATCTCCGATGGATGGGATTTGCATCTTGTGACTTCTCTGTTGCAGATTGTCGAGGAGCAGAGCGTGAGTGGCTGTGAAATGCAATTGGGCTTCATGGAAACAGTCCGGAGCTGTGTCTGGAGCTTCCTGCGTGGCCATTGTAAGGTAGGTGTGCCTTACTGTAAGCGTGTGCTGAAGCAGTGTTGGTTAAGCACAGCTCACTCCTCTGTCTTCAACAGATCAGCTTTCTGCGCACTTTATTTCTGTGTCTGGCGTTGTAGAGCACAGCAGCAGCAAGACAGCAAACACGTCCACAACCAGGTACGTGAACATGGGAAACTTTAATTCTGTGAATAATACTGGTATTAATATTAATAAGGCAGTGGTCACGCATGTGTGATGGAGCTCAGGGATAGGTTTATTCTTGTTTGTTAAGCTCTTCCCTTATTTGACGTCCACCCGTCCTCTCTTGCTTCTCTTCCCCCCACCTGCAAGTGCAGCAGTACTGAAGGCTGAGGGCTCTTTTCCTAGGCAGGCGGGCAAAGGCAACTGAAATGCAAGTTTGCTGTCCCTCTTTGTTCTCGCATCAGTAGGCCCTGGATATCTTCCCAGCACCTCTCTAAGTCAGCCTGGAAGTGTTTGCTTGCAGGAAGTAACCCCATTGCAGTGCCTGAGACTAGTGATGCCTTTTTCCCCCCTTACAGCACGCAGCCTCTGTGAGAGCAGTGGAGCAGCAGCTGTCTGTGCTATGGCTGCTGAACTGCATTTCTCACCACCTGAGATCCCTGAGCCCACGATATTGGAGAACATGCTGCGCTACGGACTCTTGTTTGGAGCCCTTTTCCAGCTCCTGTGTGTGCTGGCCATCATCCTGCCAGCTTTCAAGTCCCCAAAGGCAGTAAGTAGCGCTGTGTGAGACTGATAGGAATGCTCAGGCAGTCGGCTGGGAGGGAACTGTCTGTAGCTGTTGCCTACGGCAGTGTGCCCCGGCACTGCTGAGAGTGCCGCACTTGGTTCTGTCCTTCCTTGCACACGCCAGCAGCCTTGAGCTGCCAGCTCATCCTATCCTGCAGCTGCTGCTGCACCCTATGAGCTGCCAGGCAGAGGGTCCACCCTCCCAGCATGGACCGCCTTGCTAGAGAGGACTTTAGGCTCTGGTTTGCATGGGATTTTTGGGAACTTGACAGATGTGGAGTTTCTAATGTGCCCTGAGGTCAGGAAGGCAATTTCCTGTGCTGGTCTCCCAAAGCTGCTCAGTCAGGTGACTTTTTCTCCCAAAGCAGCTGTCAGCCAGTTGTTAGAAAGTTCCCTGACTGTTTCCCAATTGCTTCTTGCAGGACTCAGAGGGTTTTGAGTCTAAGATGTGGGAGATGGTGAAGAAACCCAAGGCAAGTGCTGCTCAGCTGAGAAGCAAGAAGGAAAGCAAAAAGAAACAATAAGGGCTTGAGCAGGAAGGCACAAAGGACAGCAGAATCACCTGGAATGCTTCCTCAGAGGTGCACCAAAGGACACACACTGCATGGTCTGGTTTTCAGGCCTGGCCGTGCTTTCCCTTTCATGGACTGCGGAGAGGAACTAAGGAAGCTTTGTCTTTAGTCATTATCAGTATCCCGCCTATTTGATTTCATATTGAAATGTATTTTTGATGCATTTTGCATCTCTCTATTGCAAATAAAAGTGAAACAAACATTTGAATGGTGGTGCTGCCTCTTTCATTAGCTGCTCAAAATGTGCCTGGCTCAGGCTGGCAATCGCAGGGTCCTGATGTGGTCGGCTTCACGTCCCTCCTGGAAATGGAGCTGCTTGTCCCACGTTTCCATGTTGGTGTTCCCAACTGGTGGCCTTTCAGCCCATCTGGAACTGCTGGCGATGAACTGTGAGCATCCCTTGTTCTCTGAGGGCTGAGAGAAACAAAAGCAGCGTGGGAGGAAGAAAGGTGTCCCTGCGCCTTGAGCTTGTCTCTATTCTGTACTTCTGTAGATACTGTATATCTAGAGCTTGTTCTTTGAGAATGATGACTGCTTTGTTTGATGTGTAGTTTCTGGCCCTCATTCGTCCTATTAATGCGATAGAACTGACAAACTTGTTTGTGTTTAGGTTGTTTGTATGCTCTATTTCTTATTTTCTCCGTATATGCACTGTCCCCATGATTTCCTGTGCATGTGATTAATTCACATGACAATAAACAAAAGAGACACTCTCCATTTCTTAGGAATGATGCTTAGGTTCACGTACAGATGAGCTTCTTAGTTTTAGAGGCTTCAGGCTTTGGAGACTACCTTGGTTTGAACAGCAGAAGGCATCAGTGTTCACTTCTCAGCAGCACCAATCTACAAACCTGAGTAATAGCTGCTTGTTGCTCTGTTTCTGCAGAGCCTCGCAGCTCCCCATGCACTGATTACAGCCTTTGGAAAGGCAGCCAACTCACTTTCCTTGGGAAGCCACACAGATGTGAACCGTAATAGCCCATTGACTTTAGAGATGATTGAACAGGACTCTTTGATTAAAGGATACTGTCAGATGCGTGTCTGCCCCTCTATCATCTGGTGCTCTGTGTTGGAAGCTTGAAGCCAGCACATCTTGCTCTGCCATTTTCTGTGTGTCCTTTTCCAGTTGGCAAGCTCTGACTGCTAGAACCCAAGATGCTAAAGCAATATTTAGACTCAAATGCATTTAATGAAAGGAGGCAATCTGTGTGTGTGCGCTTTCTCCAATGAGACTGGCACTGTTCCCTCGTGTCTTTACCAGATAACTAGACTTTATTTCCCATGGCTGAAATATGATCTGTCATCTGCCCTGAAGGAAACAAGCTTTATAGCTTAGGATTCCTTGTTAGTCAGGTGAAGAAAGCTTTGCCTTCGGTGCCCTGCCTGGATTTTGGTCTTGGTGTAAAGGCTCTGACTGTGACATTCTGACTGCTGTTTTGAGGCTTACCTTTTGTCTCGCACGTGATAAGGATGAAAATTTAGCAGAAATACCTTTTCAGTGGTTCAATACATGCTGGTGATTCTGTGATATCTTTTTCTGGTGTGAGTAATTGTTGTTTAGTGTTGGTTTTTGTCCTGCTGTTAAAATGGGGGTGTTTTTTCTCTACAAAGCCTGATTTAGGCACTTAAGCTTATAACAACCTCTGTGGTAACAGGCTGTCATGGTTTTGTAATTTTGTAATTTTGCTATCAGTATTCCACATCATAACATCATGTCAAGTATGGATACTTCTGTTGAATGTGCAGTCCACAGAAGAAGACTACATATCCCAGAGAACAACAGGAGCAACAATAAGTCACGGGACCAGGACTCTATATAATCTCATTCCCAGGCTGGAGTGCCCTCCTTCTTCTCTCGAACTTCTCGGAGAGTGGGAAGCGTTCCAGCCGTGTCGCCTAGAGTTCACAGTAGGCCTCTCGGTTTTCGGAGACTCTCTCTCTCTGTTTCGTTCGATTTGTTAGCCTTAATTATATTATATTGTGTTATCTTGTATTTCGATATCATATTTAGTAAAATAAGTTTTTCCTCCTTAGATTGTCGCTGTTTTATCCCACTCCCCTTTTCCCCCTCCTTTCCGGGCCCCGGGGGGGGGGCCCGTGGGGTGGCTTCCCCTGTCACGGGCATAGGTAAATCTAAGTAACCCGTGACAGATTTTTTGGTGGAGAATGCGGGCATAGAGCTTTTTAGCTTTTAGAACGACTCTCTCTTTGCTCTTAAAAAGCTTCGTTACGGGAGTGTTGGGAGTGCTATCTTTCCGTAGCTGCTCACGGAGAATGTGACCTTGAAATACCAGACAAATTGTCAACATTAAGGGCTGCTGCACATTCTCAGCATTGCTATCTAACTTTTGTGTAGAAAACAAAGGGATTTCTTTCTCCCTTAGAGCAAAGCTAGCTAGCTCTGACTTTTACAGAGCCTGCCAGTTATGAATCCACTCTTCATCCCAGTTGCTCTGTTTAAGGGATTGAAAGCAATTATGATCTTCTTAAAGTATTGGTCAACTATTAACACCATAATTTGGTGTTGTGGAATTGTGCAGGTATATAACCTAATAAGGTGGATACTGATGGAGACACCTGCCTGGTACTTTTACGAGATGTGGTATGGTCAGAATTTTGGCATCTACACCCCAGATGGAATTGTGAATCTTAAAAACACTTGCATCCCAGATGGAACAGGCAATTTTACAAATACTTGCATCCCAGATGGAACAGGCAATTTTACAAACACCACCATGTTTAATTCATTGTACAGGCTAAATAAACCCTTTTTATTTAGGTTGTACTCTCAGATTTCCACACGCCTTTCAATAACTGAGATAGGGTTCATACTTGCATCCATGTTATCACTATCGATGCATGCATATATGTTCCTATGCATTCGTTCTATGCGGAAGTCTCCTCCAGAACCAGAGAATGATGACTGGCAGGGAATATGGAAAGGTTTAGGAAAAGTCTTAGAAGCATGGGGACCCGCAGTGTCATGGGATTTCACTCTTGAACACCTAAGGGACCCTAAGAAATTAAGTGAGTATTTGGGTCAGAGATCTAAGGAGGTAAACCTTATGTGGGGTTTGGCTTATGCATACCGTGCTTTGTATCATACTATTCTGGAGAGAGAGAGTTTCCGATCTGAGATTCAAGCCCAAGTTAATTCTGATCAGTCACAGGAGGCATCAGTAGCAATATCAGTTGCCCCTGTGGAAGGCAAGAAATGGAAACGGGTGTCCATGCGTCTAGAACAAAAAGAAGGAGAAGCACAGGGGGGGGCAGCAGAAGACCCAGGTGCCGGGCATGGAGCAGTACCGAAAAAAGCAAAGGCAAAAACCAAGAGGCATGAAGAAGAGACTGATGATGAGGAGGAAATCACCTATTGTCGACCTCTGAAGCTGACTGAAATCCAAGGCTCGAGAAAGGAGTTCACACGGCGTCAAGATGAAGGTATTCTTGCTTGGTTGCTTCGCTGCTGGGACAACGGGGCCAACAGCTTGTCTCTAGATGGTAATGAAGCTCGCCAACTAGGAAGCATTGCCCAAGATGCAGGTATCGACAGAGGGATTAGCAGATGTTCGGATGGAGCTGCCACTCTCTGGTTGCGGCTGTTAGAAGCCGTGAGAGAAAGGTACCCCTATAAGGATGCTTTGAAGCCTAAATTTGATAGTTGGAATACCGTCCAAAAAGGTATTCAGCGCCTGAGGGAATTGGCCATGGCGAAAATGTTGTACAGCCCTGATCCAAGCGAACTTGACCCTGAGAGAGTGAGGGCCGATCCTGACATGTGGCAGAAAATCACAAGCACAGCACCAGAGAGAATTGCGCAGTCATTGGTATCAGGATCTAAAGGATTTGTAGACAGATGGCCCCGAGTTGTTGAGCTGATTATAATGCTTCAAACCACCGATCAGCAGCTCCCTCAACTGCATGCCGCAGTTTCTGCCATCTCACGGCTAGAAAACTGAGTAGATGAAATGTGCAAGAAATTGTTTCCATCAACTAATTGTAATGATCCCGTAACAGTATCAGAAACAACTGATGAAGGTCAATCCTCGTACGGGCCACCAGGTCTAATGAAGGATCTGATCAAACTAGTCCAGTCCTACTCCCCACCTGCATCATCAAAAGTCTCAGCTGTTAAACGCACACGCTTCCCAGCTCGAGCAAAGAACAACAGTACGATTGCACCGCGTGTTTCCATGTGGCGCTACCTACGTGACCGTGGAGAAGACATGAGGAAGTGGCATGATCAGCCCACTTCTGCACTATGAGCACGGGTGAAAGAACTACTAGACATACCAACCACCAGTGGAGTTGCTCCAGTCATCACAGGTAACCAACAGAGGGGCCCTGCCCTCAGTCAGGGGAGGGAAAGGGATAATAGAGTTTATTGGACTGTGTGGATTCGATGGCCTGGCACATCAGAACCACAGGAATATAAGGCGCTGGTGGATACCGGTGCACAGTGCACCCTAATGCCCTCCAGTCATGAAGGGACAGAATCAATCCATATTTCTGGAGTGACTGGGGGCTCTCAAGAATTGACTGTGCTGGAGGCTGAAATAAGCCTCACTGGCAAAGACTGGCAAAAACATCCTATTGTAACTGGCCCAGGGGCTCCATGTATACTGGGTATTGATTACCTCAGAAGGGGGCATTTCAAGGATCCTAAGGGGTATCGATGGGCCTTTGGGATAGCTGCTGTAGACATGGACAACATTAAGCAGCTGTCTGTTTTGCCTGGCCTGTCAGAGGACCCGTCTGTTGTGGGGCTGCTACGAGTAAAAGAGCAGCAGGTACCGATTGCTACAAAGACAGTGCACAGACGGCAGTATCGCACCAACAGGGATTCCTTGCTCCCCATCCATGATTTGATTCGCCAGTTGGAGAATCAGGGAGTGATCCGTAAAACTCACTCACCTTTTAACAGTCCCATATGGCCAGTGCGTAAAGCCAGTGGAGAATGGAGGCTGACAGTAGACTACCGTGGCCTGAATGAGGTCACACCCCCATTGAGCGCTGCTGTGCCGGACATGTTGGAACTCCAGTACGAGCTGGAGTCAAAAGCAGCCAAATGGTATGCCACCATTGATATTGCCAATGCCTTCTTCTCTATTCCTTTGGCTGCAGAATGTAAGCCACAGTTTGCCTTCACCTGGAGGGGCATTCAGTATACTTGGAACCGTTTGCCCCAGGGGTGGAAACACAGCCCAACCATTTGCCATGGGTTAGTCCAAACTGTACTGGAACAGGGTGGTGCTCCTGAACACCTGCAGTACATTGATGACATTGTTGTGTGGGGCGATACAGCAGAAGAGGTTTTCACAAAAGGAGAGCAGATAATCCAGATTCTTCTACAAGCTGGCTTTGCTATTAAGCGAAGCAAAGTAAAAGGACCTGCCCAGGAAATTCAGTTCTTAGGTATAAAGTGGCAGGATGGACGTCGTCACATCCCAGCAGATGTGATCGACAGAATCACTGCCATGTCTCCACCAACTAGCAAGAAAGAGACACAATCTTTCCTGGGTGCAGTAGGCTTTTGGAGGATGCACATTCCAAACTACAGCCTCATTGTAAGCCCCCTTTATCAGGTAACGCGGAAGAAGAATGATTTTGCATGGGGCCCTGAGCAGCAGCAGGCTTTTGAACAGATTAAACAAGAGATAGCCCGTGCTGTAGCCCTGGGGCCAGTACGGACTGGACAGGATGTAAAGAACATCCTCTACACTGCTGCTGGAGAGAAAGGCCCCACTTGGAGTTTGTGGCAAAGAGCCTCAGGAGAGACCCGAGGCCGACCCCTGGGATTCTGGAGTCGATCATATAAGGGGTCTGAAGAGTGCTACACTCCAACTGAGAAGGAGATCTTAGCCGCATATGAGGGGGTTCGGGCTGCTTCTGAAGTAGTCGGGACTGAAACACAGCTCCTTTTGGCACCTCGACTGCCAGTGCTGAACTGGATGTTCAAAGGACAGGTTCCCTTCACCCATCATGCTATCGATGTCACCTGGAGCAAGTGGATTACGCTGATTACACAGCGAGCGCGAATGGGAAACCTCAATCGTCCAGGAATCCTAGAGGTAATCATGGACTGGCCTGAAGATAAAAAGTTTGGAACATCACCAGCAGAAGAGGTATCACGTGCTAAAGAGGCCCCACCATACAACGAATTACCAGAAAATGAAAAGAAATATGCCCTATTCACAGACGGATCATGTCGCATTGTAGGGAAGCATCGCAAATGGAAAGCTGCTGTGTGGAGCCCCACACGACAGGTTGCAGAGGCCACTGAAGGTAAGGGAGAATCAAGTCAGTTTGCAGAGGTAAAAGCTGTCCAGCTGGCCTTAGATGTTGCGGAACGGGAGAGGTGGCCAATGCTGTATCTTTATACTGACTCATGGATGGTGGCAAATGCCTTATGGGGGTGGTTACAGCGGTGGGAACAAAATAACTGGCAACGGAGGGGAAAATCTGTTTGGGCCGCTGAACTATGGAAGGACATTGCTGCCTGAACAAAGAATATGGTTGTAAAGGTGCGTCATGTGGATGCACATGTGCCCAAAAGTCGGGCTACTGAAGAACAACAAAACAACCATCAGGTAGATAAAGCTGCCAAAATTGAGGTGGCTCAAATTGACTTGGACTGGCAGAATAAGGGTGAATTATTTCTAGCTCGATGGGCTCATGAGACCTCAGGTCATCAAGGAAGAGACGCGACATATAAGTGGGCCAGAGACCGAGGGGTGGACTTAACCATGGACGCTATTGCGCAGATTATTCATGATTGTGAAACATGTGCCATAATTAAACAAGCCAAAAGGATGAAACCTCTCTGGGAGGAAGGGCGATGGCAAAAGTATAAATATGGGGAGGCGTGGCAGGTTGATTATATCACCTTGCCACGATCTCGCAGTGGTAAGTGTTATGTACTCACCATGGTAGAGGCAACCACTGGGTGGCTTGAAACATACGCAGTACCCCATGCAACTGCTCGAAACACCATATTAGGTCTTGAGAAACAAGTCCTGTGGCGACATGGCACCCCAGAAAGAATTGAATCAGATAATGGGACACATTTCAAAAATTCTCTTATAAATACTTGGGCCAAAGATCATGGCATTGAGTGGATTTATCATATTCCCTACCATGCACCAGCTTCTGGTAAAATTGAACGATATAATGGGTTGTTGAAAACTATGTTGAAAGCAATGGGTGGTGGAACATTTAAGCACTGGGAGAAGAATCTGGCAGAAGCCACTTGGTTGGTGAATACTAGAGGATCAGTCAATCGTGATGGTCCTAGTCAATCTAGCCCCCTACACACTGTAGAAGGAGATAAGGTCCCTGTTATACATGTAAAGAACATGTTGGGAAAAGCTGTTTGGGTCCTTCCAGCTTCTGGAAAGGGCAAACCTATCCGTGGAACTGTCTTTGCCCAGGGACCTGGGTGCACTTGGTGGGTAATGCAGAAGGGTGGGGATGTTCAATGTGTGCCACAAGGGAATTTGATGCTGGGGGAGTGCAGTCAATAATTTTATGTATTTATATATATATGTTTGCATGTGTAGTGTATTTTAGTTATTATAGTTGTACATTTAGTTATGTTACATGCAATTCTACTGTTTAGCTATCATAATTTTACATACGTGTATATATATGTATATATATATTTACCATGATGTAATAATGTAGAATAAGGGGTGGAATGTCATGGTTTTGTAATTTTGTAATTTTGCTATCAGTATTCCACATCATAACATCATGTAAAGTATGGATACTTCTATTGAATGTGCAGTCCACAGAAGAAGACTACATATCCCAGAGAACAACAGGGATAACGATAAGTCACGGGACCAGGACGCTGTATAATCTCGTTCCCAGGCTGGAGTGCCCTCCTCCTTCTCTCGGACTTCTCGGAGAGTGGGAAGCGTTCCAGCCGTATCGCATAGAGTTCACAGTAGGCCTCTCTGTTTTCGGGGACTCTCTCTCTGTTTGTTCGATTTGTTAGCCTCAATTATATTATATTGTGTTATCTTGTATTTCGATATCATATCCGCAGGCACCGAACCCCAAGGGGCTGCACACGCTCCGCCTCACTGCTCCGGCAGCCCAACTCTAACTTGGTCCGGTCCTGGGCTTGGCACAGCTGCTAGTCCGATGGCAATGGAAATTATAATAATTGATCACAGACCGTTACAGATTTCTTTGTTCTTTCTCCACACCCACTGCTGCATTTGACTAGTCTTTAAAAAATCTGTCATGGGTTACTTAGATTTACCTATGCCCGTGACAGGGGAAGCCACCCCGTGGGCCCCCCCCGGGGCCCAGAAAGGAGGGGGAAAAAGGGGAATGGGATAAAAACAGCGGCAATCTAAGGAGGAAAAACTTATTTTACTAAATATGATATCGAAATACAAGACTCCTCACAAATTGAGGATTTCCCCTGCAGTTTCCTTAAATGACAGCATTCCCTGTCCCTTCTCTATCACAAGGAACTATCCACTCCCTGCACTGAATCTAGTTTAAAGTGCTGGTAATCAATCCAACCAGCTTGCTCCCCAGCATGCTTTTGCCCCACCTGCTCTGTCACATTCTGTCTGATGTCCACATACCTGGTCTCTCAAAGGCCTGCCCAAGATCACAGTAACCAAAACCTTGATCTGACACCATTACCTGAGCCAGTAATTTACCTGGCCCATTCTCCCTCTTCATTTCTCAGCCCCCAGTCAGCAGTACAGAGAAGACTACTTGTGTTCCTGCTCCCTTTAACATCTTACCAAGGGATTCAAAGTCCCTTTTAATGTTCTGTAATTTCCATTTTGCAGCCTCCTGGGACCCTACTTGAATGAGACCTTGAGTGGGTAGTAGCCTTCTATTTTATCAGAGGCAGTAGAGTCTTCTTAACATCTGTGACATGTGCCCCCAGATAACAGCAAACTGCTCTGGAGAGGTTATTTTTGGTGGCAAATTCGGGGCCTCAGTGCCTCCCAGCAAGGAGTCCCAATTACCAAGGCTCGTCAGCTGTTTCTGGTGGCACTAGTTTTAATAGGACTCCTTGGTTGGCCCTGCCCTGCATGCTTTTTGTATGCAGTGGAAGCAGGGACAGGTAGCTGGGAAGGGGCCAGGGATGCCGTCTGGACATGCATGGGATCAGGAAGGCTGAGGCACAGATGGAACTGAACTTGGCGAGGGATGTAAAAATAACCAGAAGGGAGCCTACAGGTGCACTGGGCAGAAGTGACAGACCTGGGAGAGTGCACTCCCTCTGATAAATGAGGAGGGAGAACTGGCTTTAACCAACATGGAGAAGCGCAAGGTACTCTATGAGTGCTTTGCTTTCTGGATTCTGCTGGAGATATTCTTCCACCTGGCTCCTGGCTTGTACCAGCTGGAGAGAGCACAAACGGCCACCAGAAGTTATCTCATAAAGGAATGGCCAACCTGCAGAAAAGGCTCCAAAGATCCCCCTCCCAAGCATGGCCAGGTTTACAACAGAGACTTTACCCTCGGCTTCCTGTTAATGAATCACCACCGAAGACCTGAAAGTGGTTCAGCACACCCATTAAAATCACAACCCTCCACACTTGTTTCAAGCATATACCCCTTAATTTCTATGATGACAAACCTTATGACATATAGTAGCTGTTTGCCCCACTGCTTCAAGTACCCAGGAGGAAAAGAACACAAATGCATGCTGGCCACTTGTCTGATCTCAGGGCAGACTGAAGGCACCAGAAGGAGAGATGGAAGTGAGCAGAGGAGGACTGTAGCAAGTCATAGAGGCAAGGAATGAGGTGGAAAGCAAGTCAAGAAGGCCAACAGAATAAAACAAAGATGTACCAGATATGAAAGTTTATTAAATACCAAGTTGGAACATAAATATCTGGAATTAAATATAGCATATTAGTGTCATAAAATACATTCATATAAAAAGGTGCAGTAGCAATTGGACAGAAGGTTGAAACATTAATTTTCCTTCTTCCCACTATGAACCGCTTCAGGTTCATCATGTGTTCATCTACCAACTGTGAATGTCTTAAGATGAGTCAAATTCTAATGCAAAATCCAACAAGGATATCAAGTCAGAAATATCAAAAAGGTCACATTAAAGCTTTCTTGGCACTGCTACACACGCACAGTATTTTTAAACCCTAGGTGCGTGAAAGTGACAGCAATGTAAAGTGCATTCTTCTCCAGCTTAATCACTGCTAAAACTTCCACTTAACCAGCAGAAATATTCACAGCATCAGGACGGAAACAGCTGGCAGGAATCCAATCAAAATCTCCTATGCGTTAAAATAACACTGGAGACTCTACCACAAACAGTGGAAGGGTTAAATAGAACCAAAGGAATGCTTCTGGTAAAACCTTTAACAAAAAACATGGAGCAAAATAATGTGTCAAAAACATTTTGACAGTTCCGTCAAGTTCAAGAACCAACCTTACTCAGTCTGACAGTAATTAAAAATAGATATGGTTCTTATCCTGAGTGCAAAATAAACTGACTACCCCTCGGTGACCAACAGGTAAGTGCAGAGTGTCAACCTATTTAATATATTTAAAATTTATATTCAAACCGCAGTAAAGATGTTTCCACACTAAGCTGCAGGATGGGAAGTCACAGACCTCCTATGTAAACAAATGATCTCCAGTACTTTTCCCTTTACATTTTAAATAAAAATATATTTAGATCAGGTAATTTTGGTTTAAAACATCCCGGTACTCCTGTACCGCTCTGCAAAGGGGATCCTGGTCAACATTGAGATTTTTTGAAGATCCATAAGTAGATTTCATTAGAGAAGCTCTAGCAGTTTCAAGCTCAGCAGTGGCTGGAAAGAAAAGAAACAAGATTGACGATGTTACTTTTACAGTAGATTGAGTCAAATCAGTCACTGTAAAAACATTACTGATAACTGATCAGGATACGCTCTACAGAGATATTTAAAAACTTCCAAGGAAAACACAAATCAAAAAGGACAGGCATAAAGGAAGAAACATTTTTTCACATTCAATGATCAGCCAATACAATTTTTAAAGCTAGTTAAAGAAATTCCAGGTTTTAGAAACACAGAATGGTTTGGGCTGGAAGGGACCTTTTAAGATCACCCAGTTCCAATCTCCCTTCTATAGGCAGGGACAGCTCCCTCTAGACCAGGTTCCTCAGAGCCCCATCCGGACTGGCTCTGAATGCCTGCAAGATGGGGGCTATGCACAACATCTCTAAGCAACCTGTTCCAGAGTCTCACCACCCTTACATTAGGAAGTAAAGAGTTTCTTCCTAATATCTAGTCTAAATCTACCTACTTTCAAGTTTACAGCCATTTCTCCGCATCCTGTTATTACATGCCCATATATATATATGAAAGTTTTAGCCTTAACTTTAACTGCCAGGGATGTCTTAACTTTCCCTGGCTAAACCCTCTTTCGTTCATGGAAACACATCTTCGATGGAAGCAGAAAAGGATTTTCAGTACTTCCATCCATCAGCCTTTTCCAGACAAGATCCCCAGACCAAGCAAATACTACGGCTCCTACTACACATGTAATTATGTTTGAATATGCAAATGAGCACATGGCAATGGGTTTCTGTCTATTCAGGGAAATTGGAAGAGCTGTGAAGCAACAGCTGGATTCTCAAGGGCTCCCTGCTTCAAAATAACTCTAGGAACAGCAGCAGTGACTCTGGCAGAATGCTAATTGTGAAACAGTATGAATTCTTCTCTGAAGACCTGGCCTTTTATTATAGAACAGGCTTTACACTGCATATTAAAAGCAATCAGTTCATGCTGTGTTTGCCTATATATTGCTGAATGATTTTTACCTAAAGAAAGGCTATCTTTTCCACTGATTCTTCTTTATCCAAAGACAAGTATGACAACATGTCAGGTACAAAAAAAAGCAATGAAAAAGAGCGAGCAAAAATTAAGAACACCAGAAAATGTATATGGTATATTTGAAGTGCTGAATGCAATGAATGTATGCAGAAAGAGAAGTAGTGACAGAAGTCCATAAAAATCTTATTTCTGGGCTTTTTTTTTTTTTTTTTACATTTGATGTTTGTGCCTGAGGATGAAAGGTGACTTGAACTTAAGCCAAGTGTATCTGTGCGGGGGAGATGGTTTGCTCTCCATGCTTTTTCTCAAAAGTAGCTGCAGAACATTCTGAAGAGTATATTGGTTAGCAGGAAGTTTTGCATTAAAACTCTCTAAGTTAGAGTTAAAAACAGCCCCACACTGTGCTTCAAACAGCACAAATCTTGACAACTTTTGAAAATAATTACATAGAAGTTACGAACAGTCATCATCTTCCTTAAAAACACTGATATCAGAGTAGCATATTACCTTGCTGAAGTTCCTTATTGATTTTTTCCTCCAATTCCTTCTGTACCTAGAATTATAAATAACACATGCATTATAAATAACACTGCACATTTTATTAAGTAACAGAAACCAGCTTGGATCGCTAGAAAGGAGCATTTGCCCCTCGCTCTCCCAGGAGATGTTTATTTACTGTCATTTACTCTGAATGCAAAGTTTTCATAAGGAGAAATTAGACCTTTTAAAGGGCCACAGTCCAAACACCGTATGCGATCATTTACATTTGAAGATATTTGCGACTCCTGTATTATTTTCCATCAGGTCTTTAACGCATAGAAGTAATTGTCAAAACAGACAGCATATAGCTTCCAGACTCATGTCATTAGCAAATACAGTTAAGTGCTTGGAGCATGTGGCTTACGCGGAGAGGCTGAGAGCATCAGGACTGTTAAGCCTGGAGAACAGAAGGCTTGTGGTCTCACCTACAGGTGTAATTATCTGACTGTGGGATGCAGCATAAAGAAGACAGAGCAAGAAATTTCTCGGTGGTGCCAAGTAAAAGAACAAGAGGAACAGGCAGAAGTCAAAAGAGTGGAAATTTATAAGACTGCTAAAAATCAGGAGTGCAGACAGGAAATAAAATCAGAAAGGAAACAGAAACTGAGAGACGGAATGGGAAGTAGGTGTTCCCTTTCTTATGCTACCAGTAGGAAAACTGGTTTCATGAATCCATGCACTCACGCTGGTTGCAGCTAGCAGAAGTCACTATTATTTCCTGCACCCACTTTTCAGAGCTGCATTTCTTTCTCTTGTTTGTAATCAGTGCAATTTGTTTCTTCAAACAGTTGCATGGACAAAGTAATTGATACCAGCATTTTGAATAACAGCGGCGTAAAGTATTTTCAGCTTCTTATCCTTGAAGCTTTATCAAAGCTTTTGCAAAATCAAAGCCAAAATCTACACGAGCTTCCTCATCCCAGGAGATGCTCACACTCTACTTCAGATAACCTCCCTTACTTTGAAAAACACCAAATGTGCACTGAGAGCTTTAAATAAAAACAAAAGTGCAAGATGACTACACGAGGCAAACTCCAATTTAAGTTCCTTAGTTTCCAGTTATTATGAACTTTACTGTCGGGAGAACTTGTAATCTCCTCCATCCAAGAAGGCAGCACTTAGTTTGAATTTAATGGCAATACAGAGGTGTTTTTTTTTGTTGTTTTTTTTTTTTTCCCAATAGAAGGAAACAGATTACTGGAAAAATCTGAGGTATAACTGAAGCAAAGACAAGGCTCAGAGTCAGGTAAACTCTTGTCTTTTTAAGTAGCCTGGTGAACAGGCCAAGTACTAAGCAGCACAACTGGCAAAGTACTTCAAAGCTATTGCAGAAGTTGCAATCATGTATAAATTGCTGCAAAATATTATAAAGCTGTCAAGACTTGAAGAGTAGGTTGTTGTTTTCTCAGGTAATAATACATAGCAGGAAGCACAAAAAGAAATGTTTACTAGGCACAGCATGCATCCCACAGCAGACTGTATAGGAAGAAGCAAAGCAATCATACTCACATCATCCTAGTTTTAAAGGATGTCTTTGTTAGTATTAATGTACTAAAAGAAACTAAAAATGAAGATCAGTAAGGAAAAAAACAACGTGGCTTGACCAGAGATGTCTGATGGGCTGAGCAAAGATGTCAAAGTTATCCATTTCAAGTATGTCATACACTTATGCACATTCTATACAGTAAAGTTTAATAAATAGCTTAGCTGGGAACTTCCAATGCCACAGCAGCTGCTGTCACGGTTTGAACTAAAAATCCACCTGCGTCCGTGACAGGGGGCCGTAGGCCCCGGAGGGGCCCTAGGCCGAAAGGAAAAAGTTAATTAGGAAAAGAAAACAGCGGCAACGATCTAAGGAGGCACACTTATTTACTAAATACTATATCGAAATACAGGATAACACAATATAATACAATATAATTGAAATTGAGCTAACGAATCAAGCAAAATAGGAGAGAGAATGAGTCCTGTAACCGAGAGGCCTACTGTGAATCTAGGCGAACGGCTGAAGGCTCCCACACACTCCCCTGAACGCCAGAACTCGAAAGACCTCAGTCTGTTCTGCGACAGAGTTAATATAGAGTCCAGGTCCCGTGACCTATCGTGTTGTTCCCTGGGAGATGTAGTCTTCTTCTGTAAGTTGCAGATTCAGTAAAATTATTCATGCTTTATATGATGTTATGATGTGGAATACTGATAGCAAAAAATACAAAATTATTAAACCATGACATTCCACCCCTTATTCTACATCATTACATTATGTTTATACATACATACACACTCATATGTATAATTGTGAATAATCAGCAACCTTATTTTTCTCAACAATTTATATTTATTCCATACAAATCCCTAAGTTGAGAACAAAACTCTATAACCTAACCTACTATTTATTAATTTTGAGAAAATGGCAAAACTGCCAGAAAAAGGAAAACATGTCAGCGGTAGAGGGGAAAGGCAGCGCTAGTAGGGCGTCCCCCACATCAAGGTGCACTCATCCTTTCCCAGCCACCACAGCAGATTTCCTTTTGACTTATACTTCTTTCCATGTGTGCTCTACACATGCATGGCCAGTGCAGGATATAGAGTCCAGATGGAAAACTTGCTTACAGAATGCCTAATTAAGGTATATAGAGAAAAAGTGTTTCCTTAACATTAATCCACTCTATCTTAAGTCCTATACCTAATTGAACTATTCTGTACCTAATTGAAATATTTTCTGAGACTCTACCTATATATTTACAGGAAAATCATTGGCTGCACTCCCCCAACATCAAATTCCCTTGTGGTACACATTGAACATTCCCATTTTTGTCCATCACCCACCATGTGCACCCAGGTCCCTGGGCAAAGACAGTACCCCGGAGAGGTTTGCCCTTTCCAGACGCTGGAAGGACCCAAACCGTCTTTCCCAACACGCTCTTTATGTGTACTACAGGAACCTTATCTCCCTCCACGGTACGTAGGGAGCTGGATTGGTTAGGACCATTGCGATTACTAGATCCTCGAGTGTTGACCAACCAGGTGGCTTCTGCTAAATGGTTCTCCCAATTTTTATACGTTCCGCCACCCATTGCTTTCAACATAGTTTTCAACAACCCATTGAATCGTTCAATCTTACCAGAAGCTGGTGCATGATAGGGAATATGGTAAATCCACTCAATGCCATGATTTTTGGCCCAAGTGGTTACAAGGGAATTTTTAAAATGGGTCCCATTATCTGATTCAATTCTTTCCGGAGTGCCATGCCGCCACAGGATTTGCTTTTCCAACCCTAATATGGTGTTTCGGGCGGTAGCATGGGGTACTGCGTATGTTTCGAGCCACCCAGTGGTTGCCTCCACCATGGTGAGTACATAACGCTTACCATTGCGAGATCGTGGCAAGGTGATATAATCAACCTGCCATGCCTCTCCATATTTATACTTTTGCCATCGCCCTTCCCCCCAAATAGGTTTCATCCTCTTGGCTTGTTTAATTATGGCGCATGTTTCACAATCATGAATAACTTGAGCAATAGCGTCCATAGTTAAGTCCACCCCTCGGTCTCTGGCCCACTTATATGTTGCATCCCTTCCTTGATGACCTGAAGTCTCATGGGCCCACCGAGCTAGGAATAATTCACCCTTGTTCTGCCAGTCCAAGTCTATTTGAGCCACCTCAATTTTGGCAGCTCGATCAACCTGATGGTTATTTTTATGTTCTTCAGTAGCCTTGCTTTTAGGCACATGAGCATCTACATGGCGCACCTTTACAACAATGTTCCTTATTCGGGCAGCAATGTCTTTCCATAGTTCAGCAGCCCAAACAGGTTTACCCTTTCGTTGCCAATTATCATTTTCCCACTGTTGCAACCACCCCCATAAGGCATTTGCCACCATCCATGAATCAGTATAAAGATGAAGCATTGGCCACCTCTCCCGTTCAGCCACATCTAAAGCCAGCTGAACAGCCTTTACCTCTGCAAATTGACTTGATTCTCCTTTACCTTCAGTGGCCTCTGCAACTTGTCGTGTGGGGCTCCATACAGCAGCTTTCCATCTGCGATGCTTCCCTACAATACGACATGATCCGTCTGTGAATAGGGCAAATTTCTTTTCGTTTTCTGGTAGCTCATTGTATGGTGGTGCCTCTTTAGCACGTGATACCTCTTCTGTAGGTGGTGTTTCAATTTTTTTACTCTCAGGCCAGTCCATGATCACTTCTAGAATTCCAGGACGGCTGAGTTTTCCCATTCGAGCTCGTTGAGTAATTAATGAAATCCACTTACTCCAAGTGGCATCAGTAGCATGATGGGTGGAGGGAACCTGTCCTTTAAACATCCAGTTTATTACTGGCAAGCGAGGTGCTAGAAGAAGCTGAACCTCTGTCCCAACTACTTCAGAAGCAGCCCGAACCCCCTCATACACGGCTAAGATCTCCTTCTCAGTTGGAGTGTAGCGCTCCTCAGACCCTTTATATGCTCGACTCCAAAATCCTAGGGGTCGGCCTCGGGTCTCTCCTGAGGCTCTTTGCCACAAACTCCAGGTGGGACCTTTCTCTCCAGCAGCAGTGTAGAGGATGTTCTTCACATCCTGTCCCGTCCGTACTGGCCCCAAGGCCACGGCACGGGCTATTTCTTGTTTTATCTGCTCAAAAGCCTGCTGCTGCTCAGGACCCCATGAGAAATTATTCTTCTTCCGTGTTACCTGATAGAGAGGGCTCACTATGTGGCTGTAGTTTGGGACATGCATTCTCCAAAAGCCCACTACTCCCAGAAAAGATTGGGTCTCTGTTTTATTTGTGGGCGGAGACATAGCAGTGATTTTGTCAATCACATCTGCTGGGATGTGACGACGTCCATCTTGCCATTTTATGCCTAAGAACTGGATTTCCTGGGCAGGCCCCTTCACCTTGCTGCGCTTAATGGCAAAACCAGCTTTCAAAAGAATTTGGATTATCTGTTTCCCTTTCTTGGAAACCTCTGCTGCTGTATGGCCCCACACTACAATGTCATCAATATACTGCAAGTGCTCAGGAGCATTACCCTGTTCCAAAACAGCTTGGATCAATCCATGGCAAATTGTTGGGCTGTGCTTCCACCCCTGGGGTAAACGGTTCCAGGTATACTGAATACCTCTCCAGGTAAAAGCAAACTGTGGCCTACATTTTGCAGCCAATGGGATGGAAAAGAAGGCATTAGCAATATCAATGGTGGCATACCACCTAGCTTCTTTTGACTCCAATTCATACTGGAGTTCTAGCATGTCTGGTACAGCAGCACTTAATGGAGGTGTGACTTCATTCAGGCCACGGTAATCTACCGTCAGCCTCCATTCCCCACTGGTTTTACGCACTGGCCATATGGGGCTGTTAAAAGGCGAGTGTGTTTTGCTAATCACTCCCTGATTTTCTAATTGGCGAATTAGCTTTTGAATGGGGAGCAATGAGTCCCTATTGGTGCGGTACTGCCGTCTGTGAACCACTTTGGTGGCAATTGGTACCTCTTGGTCTTTTACCTGGAGCAACCCCACAGCAGCAGGATCATCTGACAGACCAGGTAAAGTTGACAGCTGCTTAACACCATTTGTGTTTACAGCAGCTATCCCAAAGGCCCATCGATACCCCTTGGGATCCTTGAAATATCCCATCCTAAGGTAATCGATTCCCAGTATACATGGAGCCTCTGGACCAGTCACAATAGGGTGTCTCTGCCAGTTTTTACCAGTGAGGCTTATTTCGGCCTCCAACATAGTCAATTCTTGGGAACCCCCAGTCACTCCATGGATATATATTGGTTGTGTCCCTTGGTGACTTGAGGGCATTAGGGTGCATTGTGCACCAGTGTCCACCAAGGCTTTATATTTCTGTGGTCGAGATGTGCCAGGCCACTTAATCCACACAGTCCAGTATACTCTATTGTCCCTTTCCCCCCCCTGGCTGGGGGCAGGGCCCCTCTATTGTTTACCTCGGCGGCTTGCAGCAACTGGAACTTTCCCCCGTTTGGAAGAGTTCACCTTGGTGGTTGTTTTGGATTGTAATTCTTTCACTCGTGCCTGAAGTGCAGAAGTGGATGAGTTATACCACTTCTTTATATCCTCCCCATGATTACTCAAGAAATACAACAAAGCAAAACGTATGGTCTTATCATTGTCGTTTGCTTGAATACGAGGTGTCTTATCGTTGTCATTTGCTTGAATACGAGGACGTCTCTTTTTTATGGTTGAGATTTTCGATGATACAGGTCGAGAGGAACTCATGTTGTTTAGCTCTCTCAATAGGCGATCGTGGAAATCCTGGTTTCCATCATCTGGTACCACCGTGGATTCATCTACATCAGGCACATTAGCCAATTTGTCAATAATATCACTTTGTGTTTCCTCCACTTTGTCTAACCTTTCCACTATTTTTTTTCCCATTTGGACAATGGCTGAAGTATAAAGCTTAACTTCTGTAGCGCTTATAAATAATTCAAGCTCCTGAAGTCTGCTAATTAGCTCATTTACAGGGGGCTTTCTTTCCCCTTTGCCATATACCAATGCAAGTGCACTGGCATGCTTTTCTGGAGCTGCCTTTGTAAAGTCACGCCACATTTGTCGTGGAACGTGGACTGCTTCAGGATCATGTAATTGGTTTGGATTGTTACGATTGAACTGGGGGCTGTAGAGCATTTCCACCAGAGCCCTTTCTCTCAAAAATTGGATACCTTTCTCCATATCAGTCCATTTCTTTTTCTCAGGCTCCAAGTCCCGTTTAAAGGGGAATCTATCTCTTACCGCTATCAACATCCGCTTCCAGAGGGTGTAGGACCGATTTTGGCATGTGCCTATACCTCTGTCCACACGTGAGTCCCTGGAAATGCTACCCAGTTGGCGAGCTTCACTGCCATCGAGCCACGCACTGTTGGCACCATTGTCCCAGCAGCGAAGTAACCAAGTGACCATATTTTCTTTTGGCTGACGTGTGAAATCCTTTCTCAGATCTCGAATTTCACTCAGTTTAAAAGATCGATCAATAATGGTCGTAATACTTTGCTCACCTTTTGCTCTATCAAGAGTCCCAGGTGTTGATGTTGGCAGCTGTGTTGATGAGGCTGCCCCATCTATAAGTTTGGACTCGAGAAATTCTCGTAAAGAAAATTTAGCTTTTGGCTCCTCGTCTGACTCTGACCCTGACTCTGACGCTTGTGTTATTTCCTCCAGGCGACCTTCCTCCTTCTTCCTCTCTCCTAACTTTCTCTCTCCTAACTTTCTCTGCTCCTCTGACTTCTTCTCCTCCTCTAACATCTTCTTATACTGCTCTAACAACCTCTGCTCCGCCGACTTCCTCTGGTCTTCTGACTCCTCCTGCTCTCCTGAGTCCCCCTGACCTCCTGAGTCCCCCTGCTCTCCTGAGTCCCCCTGCTCTCCTGAGTCCTGCTCTCCTAACTCCCTCCGCTCTTCTAACTCCTTCTGCATTTTCTCTATCTGAGTTGAAACTCGTTTTGTTTTTCGCCCTCTTACAGGGGCAACCAACATTGTATCTGGTGCCCCCGGTGGTTGGTTAAGTTGGAGTACATACGGTTCAGACTTGAGGGTGTCGCATTCTGCCCTGAGGACGTTATAACTAGACTGGAGGGCGTCGTGCTCAGACTGGAGAGCGTTGTGCTTACACAGGAGGGCGCTGCGCGCTGCCCGGAGATTGTCGTACCTGGACTGGAGGTCTTTGTGTTTGGACTGGAGAGTGTCATACTCGGACCGGAGGGCGCTGTGCTCGGACTGGAGAGTGTCGTGCTCGGACCGGAGGGCATCGCGCTCAGTCTGGAGAGTGTCATGCTCGGACCGGAGGGCGCTGTACTCGGACTGGAGAGTGTCGTGCTCGGACCGGAGGGCATCGCGCTCAGTCTGGAGAGTGTCATGCTCGGACCGGAGGGCATCGCGCTCAGTCTGGAGAGTGTCATGCTCGGACCGGAGGGCGCCGTGCTCGGACTGGAGAGCGTCGTGCTCGGACCGGAGGGCGCCGTGCTCGGACTGGAGAGCGTCGTGCTCGGACCGGAGGGCATCGCGCTCAGTCTGGAGAGTGTCATGCTCGGACCGGAGGGCGCTGTACTCGGACTGGAGAGTGTCGTGCTCGGACCGGAGGGCGCCGTGCTCGGACTGGAGAGCGTCGTGCTCGGACCGGAGGGCGCCGTGCTCGGACTGGAGAGTGTCGTGCTCGGACCGGAGGGCGCTGTGCTCAGACTGGAGAGTGTTGAGTTGGGATTGCAGGGAGCTTTTCTCATCCCAAAGTTTTCCTGCGTCAGCTCTAAGACTCTCTTTCTCGTACCAGATTGAGTCTCGTTGGTACAGGAGATCTTTTCTCTCAGCTTCAAAAGCTTTTTCTCTCTCTACCTTCTCATCCCAAAGTTTTGCTGCGTCAGCTCTAAGACTCTCTTTCTCGTACCAGATTGAGTCTCGTTGGTACAGGAGATCTTTTCTCTCAGCTTCAAAAGCTTTTTCTCTCTCTACCTTCTCATCCCAAAGTTTTGCTGCGTCAGCTCTAAGACTCTCTTTCTCGTACCAGATTGAGTCTCGTTGGTACAGGAGATCTTTTCTCTCAGCTTCAAAAGCTTTTTCTCTCTCTACCTTCTCAGTCCAAAGTTTTTCTGCCTCAGCTCTAAGACTCTCCTTCTCGGCCCTGAGACTCTCTCTCTCAGCTTCTAAAACTTCCCTCTCAGGAATGGTATTGACTAAGGCCCGATAAGCATTAGCTAGGCCCAAAATCATTTGTGCCTCCTGAGATCTGCCTGAGCCACAACATTCCTGCCTCAAATATGCAATCAAACTCTCAGGATTCTTCAAGTGTTCAGGAGTGAAGCTCCATAACACTGAAGATGTCTGTCCTTTGAGAATCTCTTCAAAGCCTCTCCACACTCCCTGCCACTCAGTATTCTCTGGTTCTAGGGAAGACTTCCTCCGGATGTTATAAATCCAGATACTGAGTGAGATTATTACAATAATCAACAGTAAGATCAGGGAGATTAAGAGTGTGACCCACTGATCATTCAAAAACTGCATAAAGGATTCATAGAAAGAAAGAGGAGCACGCTTAAAAATCACCATTTCTGTATAATTAGTTGCATTAGTTGCTCCCTCTGGAGCTGTATACAGATACGAAGTGAGCATTGCTAACCATGCTTTCAATCCATTATACAATTGTATAGCTCCATAAGAAAAAGTGGCTAGCTTAAACATGGCCCAATATGTTCGGAGCGTCTCAAAAAAGGAACCAATGGCACACAGTCCCTGGTAAAACAAATTTAGTAGAGAAAACATTTTTTTTTTTCCTCCAATAGAGAGAGAAAAGTAAAAGAAAACAAAGCTCAGCAGTGTTTATAAAATATACCGGAGTATTGGCAGTCCGCCTGGACTTTCAAGGTCAAGCTCGCAGGTGCAGAATCGCAAACACGAGATAGCTCCTTAACAGGGAAAAAAACTCGTAGCTCTGTTAAAAGCTAAAAGAGCAACAGAAGAAAACACAGAAAAACAGCAACTCAATTTGCCCGCATTCTCCACCAAAATCTGTCACGGTTTGAACTAAAAATCCACCTGCGTCCGTGACAGGGGGCCGTAGGCCCCGGAGGGGCCCTAGGCCGAAAGGAAAAAGTTAATTAGGAAAAGAAAACAGCGGCAACGATCTAAGGAGGCACACTTATTTACTAAATACTATATCGAAATACAGGATAACACAATATAATACAATATAATTGAAATTGAGCTAACGAATCAAGCAAAATAGGAGAGAGAATGAGTCCTGTAACCGAGAGGCCTACTGTGAATCTAGGCGAACGGCTGAAGGCTCCCACACACTCCCCTGAACGCCAGAACTCGAAAGACCTCAGTCTGTTCTGCGACAGAGTTAATATAGAGTCCAGGTCCCGTGACCTATCGTGTTGTTCCCTGGGAGATGTAGTCTTCTTCTGTAAGTTGCAGATTCAGTAAAATTATTCATGCTTTATATGATGTTATGATGTGGAATACTGATAGCAAAAAATACAAAATTATTAAACCATGACAGCTGCTTATTAAATTTTCTCTAGTTGAAAAAAAAGAAAAAAAAAACAATACAAAAACCTTACATAAGTACATAGTTATGTGTATATACAGTTAGATAGTTCATCATTTAGATGTCAGTATTTTTGGTGTCTGAGCACTCTAGGAATTCTGTACAATCTTAATGACCTAAAGTCTTCATCACTGAAGAGTATTTCACAATGCTTACCTTATCCATGTACACTTCAACTTTTTTTCTTGCCAATAATGCAGTCCCAGCAGCATCTAGGAAGCATTCCCCTTGGCTGGAGCTTCTGTTCAGTGCGGAATTGTTTCTGAGATTTCCCAGTTCAGCTGAATATTTTCCTGGACTTGCAGTAGGACCTCCACTGACAGTGCTGCTCGCAATTAAAGATTTATTTCTTTGGCGTTCCTCAAAGAGCTTACAATTGGCTTCTGCAAGTCTCTTGGTTGTTCTGAAATATTTAAAAACACACAAAGAATTATCTTTGATAATATTTTTGCAGAGTCACTTCTTCCAGGTCTTTGACTACTATTCAGCTTTTGAAAAGAGAAGGCATTAGAAGTCCAAAATGAGAGGGGCCCAAAGGCCATGTGTTAAAATGCTATCAACTTCAAACATGGGCCAGTGATGCCATAACTAGTGGTGTGACTGCTAGAACACTGAAGTGAAATGATGGTGGTTCCAAAAATAAAGGAGAAAGGTTTTAGAGGGTTACGCTTACATCCATAGTGCTGACAAGACACAGAAAAAGGATTTTAGGAGGAAACAGTACAAGGTTTTTCATGCAAGCTACTGCTACTTCACGTCTTGTTACCACTCCAAAAAAGCACGCACTTACCTTTCCAGCTTATTTGCTAGCCTTATTCTCATTTTCATTTCTTCACGATGCAGCTCTTTGTATTTTCCCAGTTCCGCAAGCATAGATTCGTTTTGAAAAATATTGTCTTTGGTATTTTTTATTTTGTCCAACTCACATTCAACCTCTTTTATTCTGCACTTCAGCTGGTCTCTCAGCGAGGCATGATGATTTTCTCTGATTTGTTCTATCTTGTCTTGTGAGGCTGCCTGGACCTGAAGCAGATAATACAATTTCAACCATTGCAAAGAAAAAGTGAACTGCATCTCCCTATACGGTTGCCCATAACCAATTTAAAGGGCCCAGTTTTACTCAACTGAGTCAACTGGACCTTTTCACTACTATCAGCAATCAAGGCAAAACCCTGGAACCAACACGTTAAATAACTGTTTTCATCCAGACAGATCTGCTCTTAGCAATATTACTTATGGGAGCAGCTACTAAAAGAATGCTATGGCTGAAGGACAGGGCACACAAAAAGGATTCTACAAAGAAATTATGAGAATCCCATCCCCACTCTTTCTGCCCCACGGTAACTTCAGTGACTTCTTCCCTGAGCATTTTATCCTGTACAATGATAAAACATAACCTGTACGTATGGCCAAGCCATCTCTAAGTTATAGCATTCATGTGATGAACAGCAATAACAAGATGACCAAATGGCCATAGCTTCTTCTAAGAACTGCAAAACAGAAGTCTGTCAAGGGACGGCTATTAGCTTGGGGACCTGCAGGCAAATTACACACACAAAAGCACTTTCGCCAAACAATTTTCCATTCTTCCACTTCCCTTCAGGAAATATAGAAGTATGGCACTAACACAAAAAACCAAAGTACGAACAAGAAATGGCAAAAAGAAGTTACATAATAAAAACTATAGACATACACAACAAATTCACTTACCTGCAAAAACAAATTGACTTCTTGAAGTTTTTGATTTATTTCTTGTGCAGCTCGCTCTTCCACTTCTTTCTTGTATCGTTTGATTTGGTTGTAAGTCATCATGTGCACATTGTGGACAGCCTCCAGATGTTGTCTCAGGTTTGCCACCTCTTCTTTCAGCTGGCATCTGGTCTTCTCTAGTTTTTCATGTTTTTTCATGTTTAGAGCCAGCAGTTCTTGCAAATAATGGTTTTGTCCTTGTAGTTGGACGCATTTTTTACACTCTAAATCCAGCTGATGAGAAAGTTCAGTAACCTACAGACAGTAATAAAATGAACTTAGAGGGGTGTAAAATCATTCTCTGAAAATTTATGAAGGGGAAGACCATCAAGTCTGTAACTGTCATCTGCTGACTCAGTACCCGAGTCAAAGGAAAGACAAGATCATCTTTTAAGGGAAGAACAACTTTTAAGTTCTTGCCAATAGGGTTCCTTGACTTACAACCTTCCTCAGTTCTGCAGCAAGTAAAAGATCAACAAGTAGCAAACTAGCAGAATTTCACTTACGGGAGTGTGCTGAAAGGCACTAGGGCCATTCTTTTGTGCACTGCTCTACTGCTCGATGGAAATCAAACCACTCTACCCAGACAGCAGAAAGAATGCCTATCATGCTTCAGGGGGAATGTTCCAGTACAGAGTTAACTAGGCACAGGAAACAAGTACTCCTCCTGCCATTGCTCTTGAAAGCTTTGTAAACAGTGCTTCAAAAAGCAGCTTCCATAGCAGTGGTAAAGGAAGGTATTTTCTCTCTAGGTCAAATCCAGTGTCTGGTTGCAAGAATATGTACAAAATATGAGATGTTTCAGTAGTTTCCAAGGTCAACTGTGAAGCCAATTTTCTCTCCCAGAAATATAACTTTTCCATACCTACTGAAAAGAATATTACAAGTCTCTAGAAATTAACATGACCCAAACAAAACAACAACAACAACAACAAACAAACAAACAAACAACAACAACAAACAAACAAACAAAAACAAAACACCAAAAAACCCAAAAAGAAACAACAAGAACTTGCCTTTGTTCTTGATTTTTCAACTTCATTCACCATTTCAGAATACCTGTTCTTCATTTCTCCCTGGAAATTGAACTGGGAGTCTCTTTCTTTGGCTTCATGCATCTTTAGTTTTTTCACAGCTTTCTTCAAAAGGCTCTTGAACCTGCACAACAAATCAGTCAAGAAAATAAGCAAAGGAACTAGGTATCTATTTGTCACGCTTGTACAAGAAAAGCATAGCTATGGCTTGCTTCATTTTTAACATGCTCAACAGGCCAAAAGTTAATAAGAAAAACCAGCATTTCAATGCAATAGATCACCTGGAGGGTCCAAATTTCACCTCAACAGAGGAAAAAAAGACTTCCCTCCCAGAAGTGCAAGGCAGCCTACATTTGCTCTTCTTATGGCAGCTACAGAAAATCATAGGCTCATGTACCAGAACTGTCTTGCAAGAACTGATGTGAGATCTGAATTTGTTCAGAGTTAAACACACCTACTTTTACATTCAAGTTCCTTAAAGCCTGACTTCTAACCTACATGAGCTCTCTTTCAAGTACTAGTGAACCATACCTGTCACATTCCTTCTGCAGTTCAGTATTTCTTTCCCTTTCCTGGTCAAGACATGCTTCAAGTGGTCGTTTCAGTTCTATCGGCTTCTTCACATTCTTTCTTTCATTCTCACACTTTCAAAAAACAAACAAACAAAAATACATGATACACTCAGCACAGGACAGTACACATAGCAACTGCAGTAGCACATATCCATCCCTTTGCCACATTCAGCAGAACACTGAGGCACAGGATTCTTGTAAACATTTAAATCACTTCAGGCTTCACACAAGCGGGCCAAGACCTAGGGATACCAATTAACGCCCCTGCTGAAGCAAATGCTCCTCTGCCCCCTTACTGGGCTTCGTCCCAAAAAGCTGGAAAAAAGATGCTAGAGAACAGCTTCCGCAGTTCCTCTGCTAATAGGTCAGCTTGCACAGGTAGCCACAGCCCTGGAGAACACTGCACACTCTACAGCATTCATTCCAATGACCAGCAGGCTCTTGTGGAAGAGTCTGCTTTTCTGGAATTCACCAGTGTCTTCTCAGTCATTACTTCCATATCTTATTTGTGGGTGTTTACTAATTTAGTTGCTGTTCCTCATGGTGTTTTTTCAGACAAACTACAGGAGAACTGGCAACTAGTTCTGTAGTTTGCATTTGCACCTTATTTATTCTGCAAGGGTTTTAAGCTCCTGTTATTCTGAAAACACGCAGCAGTTCCTCCGTACACTGCACTGAAAATAAGGGGTGTTTTAATCCTGCTTGGAAATCAAGAGGTCAGACAATAACCAGAAGGAAATCAAATAAAGAACACAGGAACTGCTGCCTTGCTCCATGTGCTCAACTGGTATCAAACCACACCGTCTTTCTGACAGCACAACTCCGAGATATTCTCTTGGCTTTTATTCAATTCCTTCATGACACCCAAATCACAATAGTACTCAGGGCCTGAGAAGCAGGGAAATAAAATCAGAGTATGTAAGAGCTCAAGAAAATGTCAGCATTGCTCTGGGTATTGGCTAGGTGTTAGGGACTGTTTTCTGGGCTCACTTCTTCTAAAAGCTCAGCATTTTCCCTACTCAGTTTAGCAATATGGTCTTCAAGGTGGGCTCTCGACTTTCGATCTTCCTCGCACATCATGCATGAGCCTCTGGATGTCATAGCCAACATATTCTGATTTTGTATCTATGGAAACAACAATGACAAAGGGAATGCCAAGATAACCAGAGAGACAACACTGCACATGAACTGCATTATAAACTAGTAACTCAAATGGAGGCAGGGCTAAGCTCTCACCACTAAGGATCTATAGTGAATGTTACACTGAGTTTATAAAAGATGGCTTGAGAAGCACCGTCAAGAATAGCACTTAATGCTAGTGGAAAAAGTGAATGCTCTCTATGCGATAAAATGAGGTTACATCATTTGGAGATAAGAAGACACACATACAACATTAACTCACAGTTTTCTTCATAAAATTCTCCAGATTTCATAATGATACAAAAATGACTGCATTTATAATTGTGCCCACCACTTAAAATTCCCTACACTTACTGACTGTGAAATAACTGCAGATCTCCTCAGAGCAAGAAAATGTTTTCAGAACAGCAATGTTACTTATCCTTTTACACAAAGGAGCAAAGATTTGCATCACAGATGCATTTGTGTGTAAACAAGTTTGCTTATTCAGTTCCCTTTGTAAAGAATGAAAGTTGCCTACATGCTTTGAATAGCACATTTTAAGAAAAAGAGAGACATCCCTGACGTACAGAAGGACATAAAAACCTGATCTTAAAGGCTTATATGACAAACTCATAAAACTTCCTCATGTGTCTTTACAGGATATGTTAAATGTCGGTTCTCCCTATGTGACAATGTATGGGTAAAATACAGAAGTGTTAAAAAAGCTAAAAACCTTCTAATTGGTATATCACCAAAAGAAGATGACAGGAAAGGAACCTGGAAAAGAACTCAGACTTTTCTGGTGCAGATAATCAACAGCTTTTCCCTTCCACTAGATGCTTCTTATTCTCCCTATAGCAGCTTAATTTTCCAACAGCAAACTAATTAAAGAATATTCCAAGGTTACACAAGATGCTAAGCCATGCATGCGCACCAGCTACTTCCCAGCTGCCTGCCACTGACTGCACAGCATTACTTCACCTAGTTGTTCTTTCCTTACCTCAGCCCCCTGCGGGGCAGTAAAGTACCAACACATATTCACAAATGGAAAAAGAACCTAATGAGCTCAGGTGGAAACTATGACAAAGCTCTGAAGATAAAATAGATTTCTCACATCCAGGTTTCCCCTCCCAGATCTCAACCACACATCTCCCTCCTGCTGACACTGTCCGTCCTATCCATCAAAAGAATCATGCTGATTAACACAAACATTTTCATACTACTGCAAAGACAGAAATGGCAGCAGTGAAAGGTGGAGATTCACAACCTTTACCTTATGGGAAAACTCTCAAAACTGGACAATAGACCATCAGGATTTTCAGAGTACCCTACAGTCACACCACAGCTCAGATGACTCAGCTCCCCTATGATCCCCAGGAAAACCACATAACTTCCCCACGAAAAACATCTAAATAGGCTCAGAAGCTCACATAAAAAAATAAAAAATAAATAAATAAAAGGGAAGTTTATGACTGGCTTACTGAGGCTTCAGTTCTCTTGTCCTGGTGTTGCGCAGCAGCTTCCACTCTGGCATTTTCCATTTCAAGCCTTAAAGAGAAGCACAGATCTTATTAGACAAATCCATAATAGCGCACACTGCAAAAGAATGGTGTGAAAGAATGCTATTTAAAGCAAGAGCTTCTTTTAAAATCATGTTTTACCCTGATGATGCAACAAGGCAATTCTGACGTTTTCAGAGAATCCCAGAAAGCAAAACCTTGCTTCACTCTGTTATTTTCTTACCGTTGGACATGTTCTTCCAGCTGCTTTATTGTAGAACTGCTTCTGGAAGCTGCTAACAGAAGGTCTTTCATTTTTTGGTTAGAAGCTGATATTTGTCTTTCCTTATTATCTAGGTCAGTCTTCAAATCTTGAATGCAACGCTCATATTGAATACGCTGTTGTTCAGAGTCATGTAACTGTAAAGTAGCAATGAGAATCCTCAGCAGCCAGGTTAGGTTCAGTATAGAGAGCTCATTGAGCACTGAAGAATTTGGATATTGCATGTATCTACATACACCCCCTACCCAAAGTACTGGAATCGTTTCCAATTCATTCAAGCCTTCATTTCTCTTAGCAAATGAACAATAACAGATGATATTTCATCATCTGTGACACTGGCCTCTCCCATCTGTACAAAGGATTTTCTATAACACCATTATGAGCATTGACACTGCCAATCCTACCTTCTCAGTGACTTGTGACATCCTGAAATTACTTGTTTGCTATTCTATCGAAAATATTAACCAAAAAACCTCATCCTTTTCCTAAAGTGATTTCACAGCTCATTAGTACGTTATGATGGTAGATGTTTCAGAAAAAACCCACAACTCTCACAGAGAGCAAAAAAGAAAAACTCAAATTCAGCTGTCCAGTATTTCTACTTTTTCTCAGAAATCAGACACCAAACTTGGCCAAACCAAAAGCGATAACCTGCTGAGACACCAGGTCATTTTGCAAAGCAGCTTATCAAATACAGATCTTCTCCAGTTAAAGACATAATGACTTCGTGTCGAAGACCACCCAGTCATGGACACCAAGTGAAACTATGAAACTATGAAGTGCACAGAACAATGCAGTTCATATACTTGTCTTTAAATCTATACCCCTGAATTTATTTCTAGGATAGGAGGACATTCGCTTATACTTTGAACTCTCTGCTCTGATTTGGCACAGGCATGACTGTGATCACAGATGACAAGGGGCAAGTTGAGAAGACTAAGGGGATAAAGACCACCTTATAGTGTTTACAACCAACCTTATAAGACACAGAAAAACAATTTGTAAATTCAGAGCACCTGTGTAATGTTGCTTCAGATAGTTGGTAGTTTGTACACATCCCATCCACAAATAAATTCTTAATTGTGTTTGACACCAGGAGAGGGAAGTAAGTTGGGAAAAGAAAGAACACTGCTACAACACCCTGGAGCCACAAGAAGAACTTTAGCTGTGGGGCTGAAGAACGGCTCCTACTTGCAAAAGAAACTAGTTGGCTTTTTGATGATTCTAGTAACACTTATCTTTCACTACAGAGGAGGAGGCCAGCTGGCAAAGATTTCACCAGCTTCGTGAATTATGACAGGGTATCACTGCTAACCTCCTTAGCTCTCTCTGGTACTTGCTCTCAGAACATTATTTTTCTCTTCTTCACCAGAAACAGGGAAAAATCACCCTCAGATTTTATGTGTAAGTTACAGCCTCTCTGTACCTTAGCTTTAATCCTGTCCAGTTCCTTCTGCAAGTGCAATTTGTCTTCCTCAAGGTCACTGCGGTAGCATGTAGTAACTACAAGGGAAGCTTCTGACATAGACCGCTTTTTAAGAGCATCAGCAAGCTCCTGCTGCAGCTGTCTGACCAAACCCTAAGGAAACAGATAAACATGAGGAAAAACATGAAACTTGACTTTACTCCTTTAAACTGACTATATTATACAGTTCAGTCATTTACCGGTCCTCCTTAATTCTAAGAGAAAAAACAATGAACCACAACAAAACAACACAATTTGGTCCTATGTGTAAAACTTACACCTGATGCATTTTAGAAATACAAAATCATTTTATGAATTGAAACATTTTAATTTATTCTAATTGTATAGCTTACCTCTCTTTCTACTTTGTCAGTCTCATATTTAAAGACTTGTTCCTTTAAATCAGTACACTTGGTATTTAATTCCTTGTTTCTCTCTTCCATGAGGTAAACCTGCTTTTCACTGTCAGCTCTGAGTTTGTTGAACATATCATGAAATCTGTCCTGGACATCATTCACAACCTTTTCTTTGATGATCTCCTTGTTCTGCAAATCTTCCAGCTGCTGACGGAGTAAAAGGTTTTCACTTTGGAGCTGGGCCAATCGTTCCTGCATAGATTCATGTTTTATCATAAATTTACTGACTTGATCTTTCTCAAGTTGCCACGCATGCTCATTTTCTTTTGCTTGACACTGGGCTTGATTTAAGTCTTTTTGTGTCATTTCTAAAAGCAGTGTTTTTTCTCGAAGTGTTTGTTCCAACTGGTGAAGCTCGTTTTCTAGACTATTAACTTTGCTTTCCATTTTACTCAGCTGCTGAGACAAGCTCTTGTTGCTCTCTTGCACCTCAGAGAGCTCATGATGGAGCTTGTCTTGTAAACGAAGCCATTCATCACGTTCTCTCTGAAATGTTCGTTCGGCATCACTTTTCAATGACTGATGATGTTTGAGATCTTGAACCACTGCATTCAAGCGGGAACAGAATGATTCAATCTCTGTTTCCAGTCTGTCTTTGCTTTCTTTTTTCTGTTCAAGCTTGGAAGTTAGCATTGCAGATTCCGTCTTGAGTAAATTCAGCTGTCCATTGTACTGAAATACTGTCTGTGTTAAGGTTTCCTCACTCAGTTTAAGTTCCTTCTGAAGAGAATCATTCTTTTCTTTCAAAGACTCATTTTCCTCTAAGTATTTTCCTTCATCCTCCTGGTGCTTAAGTTTAACTTGATTGAGTTCTAGTCTTAGCATAGCAATCTCTTCTTGCAGTAACTGATTTCTGTGTAGCAAATCCTTTTCTCTGTCATTAGTGTCAGATTTCTGTGTGATAAAGGACAATAATGAATAGTTAGTTGGGAAATAAATTCAGGTTTAACCCATCAGGCAGCTAGGCACCACACTCTCATCACTAAGTGGGATGAGGGAGAGAACAGGAAACAAAACAGAACTCATGGGCTGTGATAAAAATAATTTATTAAGCAAAAAGATGAAGGACATGGAAACAAGAAAGTGATGACAGTATAATAACGAATTCAAAAGCCAAGTAATAGGATCACAAACAGCCTCAGCCAGCTTCTTTCCTAGTTAATCTCCAGATATCTGGACATTTCATGGGTAGAAACCTTAGAAATGATTGTAACAACTATACAGTGAAGAACAGCAGGCAGTTTAAGAGACTGGGAACACAATGTCTTATTTTCCAGTGGCTTCCTACTTCCACATGCAATTCAGGTCTATGTGGGATTGATGATGCTCTTCAGAGTTTTTAGACAACAGTAACAAAATTTGGTTATATTGATAAACTGTAGATAATCCACGAAAAGGCACAAAAGGTTATTTTTCTTAAGGTTTTAGAATGAGCACAGTGAAGTATAACCAAATTAATCAGGAATGGAACTGCTTACCTCTGAATTTTTCCCAATAGTTTTTCTTGTCTCTTCTTCCAGCTCCTTCTGTCTCCACAGGTGGTTACTCAAAATTCCTTCTTGCAGAGCTCTAGCACTCCTTTCATTAGAGAGCTGTCTCTGTGTTTCATCACGCTCTTCTTCAACCTACAGTAATATAGCTGAACTTGTGAATCTTGAACAAAATCAGAATTAGCAATACCTTCCTATTTCATTCTTTTTATTCTTACATTCTATTAATTCTATTAAGAGTCATTTATCATAAAATCATAGAATGACCTGCATATCAATTTTCCATGTTTGCAAACAAACATCTTTAGATTTATCTGAATTGAAAGTTATAAGGATAGTGTGAGTCCTTTGCACAAATCAGCATCATAGAAGTTTTATACTTAATGAATCTCCCTCTATAACACAAGAAAAAAACAAACAAACTAGAACTACTATTCTTGGAAACATACAGAGTTTAAGTAGAAACCCAAGTTATCTTTCTAACAAACTATATATACATACTAAAACCAGAGATGGACACTCATATGCTTACAGTCAAAGATTTAAAAACATCTATTCATCAATATGAGCACTAACACTAAGAACTGCACAAAACAAATGACTAAGATTTCCAAAAGCACAATAACTACACTTACTTTACCCCACTGCAAGGTCTTAAGTCTACATCTCTTCTACTAATATTTAGAAATGCTTCAGAAAATGTGCCAATCCATTTTCAGTTTACCAAAATCTAGCAATACTGCTGGATAAATTGAGTTGTATGAGATTTCCAAAGGCTATTAATGAAGTGAGACACAGAAGAGGACTGACCAGCTGAACAGCAAACCAGGAGGTGAACTAATGCCAATGATGTCCCTGTTAAATCCAGGCAGACTGAAAGAGGTGATGCTAACTACTTACTGCTTCTGCCAGAGCAACGTGGCCACTGAGGATCCTTAATGACCACTTTCACATGTTCTTAATATGTTTGCAAATACAAGTTCTGAAAATTTGAGGCTTACTATTTATGGGGAAAAATACAACACAACAGACCGAATTTCCGAGGTATATTTCAAACTGCGTAGAACCATGACAGGAATGCTGAAAAGTAGGTAAAGGCCAGTGAAAAGACCCTCAAAACTGTATGTAAGAACTGAAGAATTCATGCAGGTTGTGTACAGTGAGAACATCATCATCTCAATTGCATTAAATAAGCCACTAAACTTGTAATAAAAATAAAGGTGAGAGTTTTTCTGGATTCAGTCTTGATTGTAAGCAACTGAGGCAATTTACAGATTATCACGTAAACAGTAACATTTAGGCCTAAATTTAAATTCATCTAAGTATAATTGAAAGAATACTACAAACAGTAACTGTAATTTCCTTCTGAAGAAAAAAAACAATAATAATAAAAACATTATATATATATATATATATATATATATACACATATAAAATATATATAGATATATAGATATAGACATACATATACACACACGCGCACAGAGTTCTGTAGTAATTAGGAAAAATAACTCAAAGAGAAGCTTTGCCTGAAGCACAAACCAAACTATAATTCTGAAAAATGTGAAAAGGTATCATGAACTTGTTTGTTCACGCTGGTTTCATGACAATGGTCCTCAAAATGCACCAAGATAATTACCTAATGTCTCTTTCACCAACAAGTTGAACATACTAGCATAAAATATCAGTTTGAAAGAAACAGAAAAACAGAAGATATATATTTAATATACCTGTTTCTTGAGCTGTTTCAGCGTTATTAACTCTGTTTCTAAATTCCTTACACGAAACTCAAGTTGTTGTTTTTCCTCTCTCTCTCTAGAATATTGATCCTTTTCCCTCTTTAGTTGCTTTCTTGTTTTTTCATATCGCATTTCAGCTCTATGTCTCTTTTCCTCTCCTTGTTTCACAGAAAATCTGGGATTTAAAAGAGAGTATTTGAGGAATTAAAGCACTGACAAAAAAGTAAATATGCCACATCATGAACCAGGAGAAACAACTTAAAACTGTAGAAATGTCACACCTTTTCAAATATAGAAGTTTTTCTGCAATTTTAAACTTTTAACATCACTCTAATTTCATTCCATTAGTGGTGGAAGACACCTTATACATGAGCTGCACAAGACTGACAAATAAGCCCTTAAGTGATGTACAAAATTCATCATGTATTTCCATGTCGACATAGGTAAACATGAACAGTAAACCATGAACTTTTACTAACAAAAATACACTGTTTTTAATAAGTTGATCATCACCTATATAGTACAGAATCATGATGACTGCAAGTAATACCGATAAAACATCACATCACTTATCTAAGACAATTCAAAAACTTTTAAGAAGCCTTCCCTAAGACTATAACAACTGCTTACCATGTGCGGATGAACCTTTTCATTTCTTTTAATAAATTAAAGGATAAGGATAGTGTTCAAAAAAAGATTTGAATATCAGCAACCACTAACAAGTAGTTCAAAACATTGGCTGTAACATCAGTATTGAAGCAGCTTATTCTAAAGGAGAAAGATTTACATGTAGTCTTTAGCTTCCCAAAAAGTACAGCTTTTACTCATGTATAGCTAATACTGTTTTGAGATTTTACATAGAAGAAAAAATTAATTCCTTCTATTTACAGATGTTTGGGAATTCTGAAAAATGTTTAGAATCAAATCCAGGCCAAATCAGGAACGGCTTTGTCTTACTTACACTCCCCTTCCACGTACTGGGAGACTGTTGGCACATCCTGAAGTTTATTTCCCTCAGCTTATTCTCACAGTTTCATGCTCTGTGATCAGCCTGGAAAGCCTCTACTGAACTCACACATGTTGACTACGATCTCTTGAAGGCCATAAAAAGAAATGCACACAAGTACTTGGAGGCCAAAAGTTGGACCCAGTGCTCCAGACACAGACCAACTAGATGCTAAGTAGGGATGGACTCCTCCCTTCAGCTTCTTGACTCTGCAACCCAGGATGCTGCTGGCCTTCTCAGCTGCAAGATCATTCTGACTCATGTTGCACTTAATCTCTGCCAAAGCCCCCAGAGGCTTCTCAGCGAATCAGCTCACCAGCCAGAGCATTTCACTGTGTACACAAGGGGTTCCTCCATCCCACGTGCAAGGGCTTTGAATTCGGTCTTGATTAATTTATTAGGCATAGGAGGTAAGATTCTAAAGACACGATTAGAGTCAGTGTTAAGGAAGAAATTCTCTGGGAAGCCTGGTCTGGTGGTTGGTGACCCTGCACATAGCAGGGGGGTTGAAACTAGATGATCATTGTGGTCCTTTTGAACCTGGGCCATTCTATGATTCTGTGATTAAGACCTCTATCACCTCCAGCAAAATTAATCTGAACCTCCACTGTGCATTTAGTTCTTTGAAAAATATACTTTTAAAACAGTTTGGGGAGCAGGGGACTACTCAGCATAGCTTTCAATACCGAGGAAAGTGCTTCAATTACAAGATTTAAAACAATCTAATTCTACAGATTATTTTATTAGCTTACCCTTTTACTGGCATTTCAAGTAATTTTGGTCTCTCCTCAGATGAAGAATTCTTTGTGTGTTTTTCTTCTATCATTTTTTCATTCTTCCTTAGAGCAAGCTTTTCTTTTACTGGTTGATGGATAATATTGCCCACTGGTGTATTTGATTTATCAAGACTTTCCTGTTTCTCCACTGCTTGCATTTTGAAATGTTTCTGCTTCCTTTTTTCCTTCTCAACCTATGAAGAGAAAATTAAGCTTCATATATTTTTCTGATTCTAAAGGAGATCCAAGACCAAATAATCTAAGCTTGACTTTTAAAATAATGTAAAATAAAAAAGATTTTCCCCCAAAATTACTCTACAAAATGTACCAAGTCAACAAATATACTCTGAATTCACTCTTGATTTGAAGTATAACAATCAAACAAAAACAAAAAAGCAAAGCAGCCCTAAGGAAACAAACAATAGAAGCATTACTGATGGATAAGAAATCAGATGGACTACACAACAGTAGTTGTAGAAACACAAAGTATGAGTGGATGTATGATGTCGTACTTCCTTAATGATGAGGAAAAAAGCAAACTGAACTCAAAAGCAGAAACAGCTTCACAGCAATCAGGAATTTTAGTGAGAGGCAATGAAGGCACACCATGCACAAACCACAGCAAATGAAGAGATAAATCAAGACCCTGTTCAGAAGCTATTTTCATTCCTTGATCGACAATCAAAACTGGTGTACTTGTATGAATTTCTTTTTATGGTAATGAGGTGATAACTACTTACACTGGAAATGACTGCCACCTACTGTCAAACTGAAACAATACATTTTGCTTTCTCAAAACCTTCTGATTACATTATGGGGAAAAGCACAGTTCTCCACTGCTTTCCTTATTTATGAGTAACGTTCTTCTCTTAAGACAAAAAAACCAATTTGCACAAAGCACCTTCTTTTAATGATCAATAGCTAACATGAACAGGACCACCGATACTGAGAAAGACTAAAGAATAAGGAAAAGCAGGTGAACTTCTACCTCTTTTTGTAGCTCTACCTTCTCTTTTTCCAAAGCCAGGAATACCATTTGCAGCATTCCTACCTTACTCTTAAATCTTTCCACATCTTCTTTTAGTTCTTCATCCAGATTCCTTTTCAGCATGCCACAAGGTTGCTGAGCATGCGGGAAAAGATTTTCGATTTCTGTTTCTCCTATTTCCTTGTTTTTGATAAGGCAGTCTCTGGGAACACTGTCACTAAGACAGATGTCCTTGCCAATTTTCTTCTCACTTATAAAGCCAAGTGTACTTTCACCATTTGTGGAAACAGGTCTTATATTAGGAAGATTATTAGAAATGTCATCCCAAATATTTGTTTTTAAACAATGTCTCAGGGAATACTCAGGACTTCCCTCTACATCTCTACTAATCCCATTCTCATTCTCTTCCATTTCCTCTGCTTTTGATAGATGTACTTTTGTATTATCTGTGTAATTAGTGCAGCCTTCTTCATCTGGTATTCTCCAGGTATTTTCCATGCTCGCATTTAAGTTATTGTGATCAGGAAGGACACAGAGACTCAGAATAACTATTTCAGGTTTGGGTTCTTTTAGGTCTACATTAAGCTTCACATCTCCAAATTCACCTTTACTTTCTAACTTATCACTTGATTCTGTCACACAAGACGAAACACAAAGACTCTTCAATTCTTCAATGAGGTCATCTTCTGACACTTCTGCCACAAGGGATGGAGCTTTCTCAGATTCATTAATTTCACCAAACAGCTGCTTCAGCTCTGCTGTAATGTTTGTAAAATTTCTTTTCAACTCCCTTTTCTCTTTTTCAATCCACATTTTTTGTATCTTTCTTCCCACAGCTTTAGACTTAACTGCTTGTCAGCACTGTGGGATTCCTCATTTTCTGCTAGGGCTTCCTGATGAGAAATTTCTGCTTTGTCAGTCTGCTTTTCATGTGCTGTATTTTCTATCAAGTTGGTAGTTTCTAAAACATATTTATCCTTAAGTAAGCAGGTAAAGACAGAAAAATTACCAAGAAAAATGAAATTACCGTTAAGCCATATAATTTACATTGCAAACTCATCCCATCATACAACAACAACAAAACAAAGTTACCTTATTTATTTTTTCCTCAAAACAGAAGGATCTAGTTTAGAAACATAAACCAATCAAACAGATCAAAACCAATCAGTAACAACAGAAAACACAACTGCCCAAATTTTCCCATACTCCATTACTTTCTACTGACTGTCCCTTTAAACCCCCTGCTGGTGAGCGTTCATAACAAGCGTGAGTGATCATAACAAGCTTTTTTACTAACCACCACAAGGGACTGGCTACATTACAATCACTTATGCTCCTCAGAGTCAGAATTATTAAATTCTATTCCAAGCTCCCAAGACAAATATTTACAAGGAATACCTGTTCATTCCTGCCCTCAGCCCAAAATCAAGAACTGAGACATCTATCCAAACGGTACCATGCCTCAAGCTCACTGACCAGCTCCTCTCTCCAGCCTTCTCACTATCTCTGACTTCACAGTCCCTGCAAAGTTGCCCTTGGTTTGTGTTCCCTTCTGAACAAGGTCTGCAGCCTTGGCATCCCAAGGAACCACAACTATTGTCCTTCTTACTCTGGTTATAGAGGCCCTTTTCTCCTTCCACATCGTAACTCCACAAAAATCTTTCACAATGGAGAGCATCTCAGTCACCACCTGTCTCAGCCACTTCATTTCCAAGCTCCATTCACTTTGCACATCCGCTACCACCTTCCAATACTTAAGTTCCGCTCTCTACCTGCTGAAATGAATCACATCCCTCTTCCACAGTGCCTTGGATGTATGATGATATTACTTCCTCCACTTCCCTTGAGGTATTACAGAAGACTCCAGACACTCAATGAAGATCCCTACCCAGTCCTGTATGCTCAATACAAACAGGACGCCTAGCCTATATTCCTCCATAATGACCTTCAAAAAATATTTTCGAACACTTACTAACTTGATCAGATAAGGAGATATTTTGCAGAGGCAGAGAAAGCACTGACAGATCATATTTCAGGTTTTTACTTAATCTTTCTAATACACAGAGGAAAATCTGGCGTGTTTTGTCAAAGAAATAATCACATGATATAAAATTTTGCTCCCAAATGAGTATGTATTTTGCATAGGAAAAAACAAAAAACCCACCACATGACTGCACTGTTTCTCAGAATTGCACGCAAGGAAAAACACAATATTTGGTTTCACATACCTGCCTCCCAAAGTTTTCAGTGGCATCCTTGACCATCTCTTTTTTAGCTGATGACGACACATGAACGGTAGATTCTGAGCGCTCACCTACAGTGAAAAAATTACATCTTTATAACGAACATGACTTATTACAAATTAATTATACCTAGAGTACATCCTGAATCATTGCATTTGTGAGAAAATAGCACAAACTAACACAGCCTCTCAAGCGTATGATTATTTACGATTTGAACATAATATTACAAAACAGTTTGAAGATGCCTCTGTGCGAACTAATCCCTCTCAGGGCATTTTCCCTTTCATTCCTAAGGGAAATTTGATGAAAATCAGTCAGAAATACACCTTTAAGAATCTCAAATGGTTTACATGTAGAACTATATTTATACATACATGACACACTGTATGGTAGACAGCAATCGGCTAGATTCCTCTAGCTACTTTCATTTCTCCTTGTTTTGTGCCACAAAGGGTCTCGTTTAACCCTTTTAGAGTTAGAAATACTTGTACCATAGGAATTATAACACTCTGCAGAAGAAATACAGCTTGCTGAAACCCAAACATAGGAGTTTGAGACAAACTTTCACATATATTTCTTAATACCTGATCTTTGAGCAAATACATGGATTATAGAAAAAAAACAGACACGAGGAAGGATGAACAGAAAATACATGAAATGATGACATAAAATGAGCTATGAAAAGACTGTTTTTCCTATCTAACTTTGCCACGTCCCACACCATCACTGGACTACATTTCACATGACTACATAAAACAGACAAAACAAGAACTCACAGAATCACAGAAACACAAAGGATGGAAAAGACCTCCAAGATCATGGGTAAATTAGGTTGCTAAGTCACTATCCACCATATTTAAAGAGTTGTGGCAGTCAGGTAAAACCCTTAGTGACAGGAGAAAGGGAAACATCACACTTGTTTTTAAAGAGTTTAAGAAAGGAGGTACTTTCCAAGGCCCAGACAACCTTCTATTATGGAGTGACTAGAGTGGAGGATAAAGAAATAGCAACTGATGTTAGCTACCTAGAGAGCTCATCTCTCTAAATTGGAGAAATATCATGGATGGATTCTTTGGTAGACAGGGAAGTGCTGCCAAGTGGTGTATCTGATATGTTAGTGAAAAGAGATCGCATTCAGACAGATACTGACAGCCTACAGAAGAAGGTCTTATGATGTTTAGCAAGGCCAAGCGCAAGATCCTGCACCTGGGTTGGGAAGTCATCAGCTTCAGCACAGGCTGGACAATGAACAGACTGAGAGCAGTCCTGTGGAAAAGGACTTGGGGATAATGCTGGATGAAGAATTACATATAAGCTGAGAATGCATGCTTGCAGTCCAAAAAGCCAATTGCACCCTGGGCCACAGAAAAAGAAGCACTGCATGGCCAGCAGGCCAAGAGAGGTGGTGTCCCCTTCTACTCCACTCTTTCAAAACCCTACCAGGAGCACCGAGTTCATCTCCGGGGCCCCCAGCACAAAAAATCTCTGGCTTGAGCAGGTCCAGGGAAGGGTCTCAAAAAACAATTTGAGGACTGGAACACTTTTCCTATGAGGAAAGCTGACAGAGTTGGGGAATATAAGAGTTTGCAGAGACCGTATGATGGCCTTTCAATAATTAATGGGGGCTTACACGAAAGACTTTTAACTATGGCCTGTAGTGACAGAGCAAAGGGTAACAGTTTTAAACTAAAAGATCGTTCGGATTAGATATAAGGAATAAATTCTTGATGAGGGTGATGAGGCACTGCAACAGGTTACCCACAGCTGGGAAGTTTCAATTAGGTGATTTTTAAAGGTCCTTTCCAGCCCAATTCTATAATTCAATGATTCTAACCACCTTTTGTGCATCTTACAGAAACAATATCACTGCAGTAGAGAATCTCCTTTTCTTTATGCAAACACACGTACATTTTTTTTCTAGAAAGAAGTTTAACCTCTATTGTCATCAAAAGAAACAGTACCTTTTTTCCCAAGACATGGATGTCAAACAGCTTGGAGCAATTTCCATTCCATACTTAGAAGTTGCAATAGTTTTCTGAACTCTTATCTAATCATCTACTTCATATGCTTGCTTATATAGGTTTTCACCTGATTTGTAATTTTCAGGGCTCGTTGTAGAAATTCTAAGACCTTAATAGGGAACTGTTTTGTATCTCGCTAACAAATACTTAAATTCACATATATCAGAATTAAGAAACTAAGAACCCATTGAGGTTAGATATACTCTCTCCCATGTATAACAAATGATCTAGCTGCTTCACTTTTATTTATCTTTCCCAACCAAAAGGAATACCTGCCAACATACTTCCACTCACTACCTCCCACCTACACTCTCCTTCCCATGTCCTTCGACTAGCTCTAAACTCAGTGGCCAGTTTAAACAAAACATGAGAGGATGGCTTTGGAAGAGCATATGTAATACATGTTTTCATACAACTGCCAGAGAGGCAAAGAAAAAGCCAGGTAAATAATCAATCATGCTAATGAAGCATAAGCCTGTGAATCACCCATTCTGTCCCACCTGCAGCTCCTGGACAGCTCCATCTGCAGACCCTAGCCAGGAATCAGACACAGGACATGACCCCTATTGCTCCTCTGCAGATTGGTATATTTGGCAATGAGAAGGAAATGAGTAAATGTGGACTGCCTAAAAAGGGGTGATGATAGCAGGTATGCTGGAGGAACCTTACACTGTAGAAGGATGTTTAGAAATGTTGAATGGAGCTGTAGTGGAGAAAACACCCAAAGATAGTGCCAAATTTCATTAAATCTGCTGCTGAAATAACATCTTGCTAGCAAAACATTAATTTAATATGAAGAATTTACAACTACAATGTATCTGCCCACAAAGGGACATGACAAAAAAAAAACAACAACTATTTATAAATACCTTCAATATCATCTACACTCAATTTCTCCTGTGGATCTGCAAAACAAATGAATCAAATGCTTAATTAAATATGCTTATCAGAAAGATTTTGAAGCTAAAATCAGAATATAAAAGACAACATTACCTGATTTTTGCTTTTCTGTTTTTGAAGATGTTTCATTCATCTCTAAAACTGCAGAAACCTTTAACTATGAAACACAAACCACTGAAAAATAAACACCCATACATTCAAAGTAACTACATATTCATTAATGAGCAGGACAAGTAGATTTCAGTGAAAAGCATTTACCTGCAAATTACTGGGTTTCTCTGAAAAGCCTGGAGATGAAAAATGAAAGCGTTATTTTATTTAATTGAAGATATCTTTTATTCTTTACAACATTAGTAGGCTCTGTAATTGTTTCTTGCACAAATTACTTCATTGAGAGTGAAATAGCTAATATCCAATTATCTTATCACACAGAACTTGTAGTAGTATATAAGAAATACAGAGTAATTCCCATCATCCAACTTTTATTAAAAAAAAAAAAAAGAATCAAATCACAGAATGACAACAATTCATGTGAAGCATTAAGTCATGTCTATTAAGAGAACAAGATTAAAATATTTTGTTCCTTTTGGAAGCTGAATTCTGCTTTCTGGAAAAATTAATTAGAGCAGATAGCTTTGGCTTCTTAATGACCAATCAAGGAAGAACCCAGCAGAACTATGACTACTTCTATTCTAGCAGTGCATAATGTTGAGGCTACTTTCTCATTAACAGCTTATGGAGAGCAAGGGTACAGACACAGCAACCTCATACAAACATCATTCAATGAGGTAAAAACAATCTGGTTCTCAGCTGACCTCTCTGGATCAGTTTGCAAGGAAATAAATGATACAAACATTGCTTGGTTGTAATGCACAACATGTGCGTTATTCCAAATCTTTTTCAAGTTTAGTGTCAAATCTTATTTCCTAAATCACACAACCTACTGCCCTGTGCTGCAGTCATCTTATACTTTACGACTCCATTCATGAAACAAGCATACAAAATGCTTCTACGAATTGTTCCACAAAATAATTTTTACATTTAAATAAATACTAAAAAGAAATCATCAAAACTTGATGTTCGAGCACTAGGTGGTCAAGTAACATGGAAATACATTAGAAAGACTACCACAGTCACCTCTTCCCCCCTCCCACACTGTTTTCAAGCTTAGCAGAATCATATGAAGCAGACATTAAAGACAATTGGTAAGTTGATCTATGGATTCCAGAAGCTTGCTAAGATTTGGTGTCTGCTTACAAAAATAAAATTGGACTTGCCTATTAGGCTATGTCATTGAATCCATATTATAAGCCATATTGCCAAAGCACTCTCAAAAAGATAAAAGATTTATTCCAATAGCAAAATTTTCCAGCACACTTATGATCAGTCAGGATGGCATTAAGGAACTGCCATGAGCTGCAGGTGGAAACCCGCAGAAACATAACAAGAATTTGCCCACATATTTTAGTTCTTAAAGAAAAACAGGAAACTAAAAAAAATTAAATAAACAAACAAAAAGATTAACCAAATGATATTTTTCTTCTGCTGATTATCCAGAAATATCCAAATCCTCAGACAGATAAATCTTAAACCAGATACCACTCCCACCACTTTAAGCAACCACTTAAAGCAAAGAAAAACACCCGAACAAATACATATCCAAAAAGTATACATAATGAACGCAAGAACCGCCTGGACTAATCAAGCAGGCCAGCAAGTTCAGTGTTCACTGCTGTTAATTAACATCAGCCAAGCACTTCATTGCTACAGCACATACTCACTGAACAACAGGACTAACAAGGAAAACAAAAGAAAAAGTTCACTTGTCTATAAACACAGACAAATCCAATCTATGAGATAGTTACCCTTGTTGTGCTCCCCTGAAACACTCTGCAAGCGTACTCCATGTTCAACTGCAGGTGGGAGAAACACAGGAGGAGATGCTTTCCTCGAACCTTCAGAACACGGCTGTACAATACAGTACATACGCGTAAGAATTTGTACAAAACAATTTTTTTAAAATAAAATCTAACAAAGGCTTTTGCATTTTAAATAAAAGGGCAAAAAAATCCTCACAATTCATCTAAACTATTCCATAATGTTGATTAAGGCTGGCAAATCACAGAGCCACACAAGAAATTAACACAGGAAATCAAGATGTTGATTGTGAACAAGAAGCTGCAGCTCTGTGTTGATTGAACATTGGCATCAAATTTGCACCTGGCATTCAAATATCAGCCCACATTGCTGGGGCACATGTCCCACAATGTTGAGTGAGTGCATCACTACGTTGCAAAAGCAAGATCTGATTTGCTTAAAGGCCAAAAAGGCAAAGCTGATAGCGATTAAGCTATCTAGAAAGTCTTGTATTTTTAAGAAAGGAGTGGGGAATTAGTTTTTTTCCCAACAACAAAGGCTAGAGGGGAAGTAGCTACAGACCCTGCTCACTCTCATCTTGAGAATTATCAGACAGAAAGGATAAACACAGCCAGCACACTTGGTGTCTGCTGAACATGATTTTCAAAATCGGATTAAGTCTATCTAGAGAAGACAGAGGTTCTATACAGAAAAATCTAAATGTCTGGGTTGCTCAATGTATTGGCATCCCTTAAACTCTGACTGGATCAGCAGAATAGATCTGAATAGTAGGAAAAAAAAAAATCCTCACAAAAATATGCCTGAGAAGTTCATAAGTTTAAAAGCAGCAATAAACTGCTGTATTAAAACTGTGCTAGAAAATCAACTCCAAAGCCTGCAGCCAGGAGGCCAACGTAAGTAGTCTGACATAACTTTGTCCCAGTACTATCTCAACAGAGAACCTACGCTACAGGTATTTCAATGACCCTCAGATACAGGACATCGAGCAGCAGCAACATGGGGTAAATAAGCCTCACCAGGGGCGGGGCTCAACTCAAAGGCAAGCTCTCACGTAGTTCTCATCTGGCTCTCCCACAGACCGGGAAGATGCACATATCACAGAAAGTACCTCAGAATCCCAGGGAGAATCAGACTCTTCCTTTTTCTCTGTTCCTACTGCTGGCAGAGCACCTACAAAAAAATGGACAAAGAGAGACACTGAGAATTTACTGCACTCCACTTTTATACCCCATCAGTCAAACAAAGGATCTGAAAGATGAGTAACAGTACTACAGCAAAGGACAAACCGAGAAATGAGTTACACTCAACGGTAGCTTTACACCCAGTCACATCACAGTATTCTGTTTTCTCCTCTTCATTTCTTTTCCAGCAAAAGATGCCTAAGAATGGTGGCTGACATGACAATGTCCCTCGTGTTGGGACAACGTTAAGGAAGAAACTCCAGCATGCTTCAGTCTCAGCATATGGACACCCTGAGTCATCTTCCCTCTTGCCTACACCTCCATCATCTGGCACTTACTATCACATTCCACTCTACAGGACATACCACAAAAGCATGATACAAAACAACCTCACACTAAGAGGAAGCTGCCAACACACACGGCTTCTTGCTTAGTGCTATCAAGGGATACCTCACCTGACCATGATTCATAATCCTGCAACTTCTGACCAGGTACATACATAAGAAACTGACATTTAGGAATGAAACAGAAGCTCACAGCTCCAATACAGTCCAGAACACTGCAAGCATTTTAAATCTTATCACTTCAAAGTCTAGTATCTTCTGACCACCAAACTCCCATCTAGAGCAGACCACAGTCAGTTCTCTCTTCTAAGCTACTCCATTATGTAAAACAAACTCAGGATTGACTCACACAGAAACGCAAGGAAAATTTACAGGAATGAGCCAGACAGGAGCAATGGCGTCCACTCTGGAAAACCATAACTGCTGATTCCAGCCTGAGTGCTGACTATTCACGCTTTTCCAAAATAAACTCTTTGCACATAAAATGCACTAAGAGAAAAGTGAATGCACCGTGAGTGCTGCTTCCACACCTTCTGAGCAGCAACTGACCAATAGCTACACGAGCTCTGAAAACATCTACAGCAACAAGATATCCTCTGGAGACGGACATACTATCTTCTGCTCTGAGACCCTGGGGTGAGTACCTAAGCACCCACCTCTCTCTGAGGTCATGCTCTCAAGCATACAAACGAGTAGCACAGGAGAGATCTCCTACATTTTACAACTGAACAAGGTGAGGCACTGGAAGAGTCTTCTCTGACTTTGAATCAGGTCAGCTCTTGGCTGAAGCCCTGAAAAACCACAGCTTTTCAATCTGATAGTACCCATTAGAAAGGGAATCAATAGTGTCACACACAAGGCACACTAGACTACCTACTTGTTTTGTGCAGATCAAGGAGAACACAGCAACAAAATTAATAAAGAAACTTGCATCATACATAAGCATTAGGAACGCAGCACCACCATTTGTGACCTTTAGGAAAGAATGAAAAGCAACAAAAGCTGCAGACCTTCTCCACCACAGCAGGCTAGGGTTCACAGCTAAATCTTAAACCAGATACACCTCCCACCACTTTAAGCAACCACTTAAAGCAAAGAAAAACACCCGAACAAATACATATCCAAAAAGTATACATAATGAACGCAAGAACCTCCTGGACTAATCAAGCAGGCCAGCAAGTTCAGTGTTCACTGCTGTTAATTAACATCAGCCAAGCACTTCATTGCTACAGCACATACTCACTGAACAACAGGACTAACAAGGAAAACAAAAGAAAAAGTTCACTTATCTATAAAAACAGACAAATCCAATCTATGAGATAGTTACCCTTGTTGTGCTCCCCTGAAACACTCTGCAAGCGTACTCCATGTTCAACTGCAGGTGGGAGAAACACAGGAGGAGATGCTTTCCTCGGACCTTCAGAACACGGCTGTACAATACAGTACATACACGTAAGAATTTGTACAAAACAATTTTTTTAAAATAAAATCTAACAAAGGCTTTTGCATTTTAAATAAAAGGGCAAAAAAATCCTCACAATTCATCTAAACTATTCCATAATGTTGATTAAGGCTGGCAAATCACAGAGCCACACAAGAAATTAACACAGGAAATCAAGATGTTGATTGTGAACAAGAAGCTGCAGCTCTGTGTTGATTGAACATTGGCATCAAATTTGCACCTGGCATTCAAATATCAGCCTACATTGCTGGGGCACATGTCCCACAATGTTGAGTGAGTGCATCACTACGTTGCAAAAGCAAGATCTGATTTGCTTAAAGGCCAAAAAGGCAAAGCTGATAGCGATTAAGCTATCTAGAAAGTCTCGTATTTTTAAGAAAGGAGTGGGGAATTAGTTTTTTTCCCAACAACAAAGGCTAGAGGGGAAGTAGTTATTCTGTTTCACTACTGTGCTAGAAAATCAACTCAAAAGCCTGCAACCAAAGGGCCGATAGAAGAAGCTTAACCTAACTTTGTCCCAGTACTATCTCCACACAGAACCTACACTACAAGTATTTCGTTGACCCTCAGATACAGGACATCGAGCAGCAGCAATATGGGGTAAATAAGCCTCACCAGGGGCAGGGCTCAACGCAAAGGCAAGCTCTCACGTAGTTCTCATCTGGCTCTCCCACAGACTGGGGAGATGCACATTTCACAGAAAGTACCTCAGAATCCCAGGGAGAATCAGACTCTTCCTTTTTCTCTGCTCCTACTGTGGGTTGGGCTTCTACAAAAAAAAAGGAGAAATACAGACACTGAGAAATATACTGCACTACACTTTTATACCCCTGTCATGGTTTTGTAATTTTGTAATTTTGCTATCAGTATTCCACATCATAACATCATGTCAAGTATGGATACTTCTGTTGAATGTGCAGTCCACAGAAGAAGACTACATATCCCAGAGAACAACAGGAGTAACAATAAGTCACGGGACCAGGACTCTATATAATCTCGTTCCCAGGCTGGAGTGCCCTCCTTCTTCTCTCGAACTTCTCGGAGGGTGGGAAGCGTTCCAGCCGTGTCGCCTAGAGTTCACAGTAGGCCTCTCGGTTTTCGGAGACTCTCTCTCTCTCTGTTTCGTTCGATTTTGTTAGCCTTAATTATATTATATTGTGTTATCTTGTATTTCGATATCATATTTAGTAAAATAAGTTTTTCCTCCTTAGATTGTCGCTGTTTTATCCCACTTCCCTTTTCCCCCTCCGTTCCAGGCCCCGGGGGGGGGCGTGGGGTGGCTTCCCCTGTCACGGGCATAGGTAAATCTAAGTAACCCGTGACAGATTTTTTGGTGGAGAATGCGGGCATAGAGCTTTTTAGCTTTTAGAACAACTCTCTCTTTGCTCTTAAAGAGCTTCGTTACGGGAGTGTTGGGAGTGTTATCTTTCCATAGCTGCTCACGGAGAACGTGACCTTGAAATACCAGACAAATTGTCAACATTAAGGGCTGCTGCACATTCTCAGCATTGCTATCTAACTTTTGTGTAGAAAACAAAGGGATTTCTTTCTCCCTTAGAGCAAAGCTAGCTAGCTCTGACTTTTACAGAGCCTGCCAGCTATGAATCCACTCTTCATCCCAGTTGCTCTGTTTAAGGGATTGAAAGCAATTATGATCTTCTTAAAGTATTGGTCAACTATTAACACCATAATTTGGTGTTGTGGAATTGTGCAGATATATAGCCTAATAAGGTGGATACTGATGGAGACACCTGCCTGGTACTTTTACGAGATGTGGTATGGTCAGAATTTTGGCATCTACACCTCAGATGGAATTGTGAATCTTACAAACACTTGCATCCCAGATGGAACAGGCAATTTTACAAATACTTGCATCCCAGATGGAACAGGCAATTTTACAAACACCACCATGTTTAATTCATTGTACAGGCTAAAAAAACCCTTTTTATTTAGGTTGTACTCTCAGATTTCCACACGCTTTTCAATAACTGAGATAGGGTTCATACTTGCATTCATGTTATCACTATCAATGCATGCATATATGTTCCTATGCATTCGTTCTATGTGGAAGTCTCCTCCAGAACCAGAGAATGATGACTGGCAGGGAATATGGAAAGGTTTAGGAAAAGTCTTAGAAGCATGGGGACCCGCAGTGTCATGGGATTTCACTCTTGAACACCTAAGGGACCCTAAGAAATTAAGTGAGTATTTGGGTCAGAGATCTAAGGAGGTAAACCTTATGTGGGGTTTGGCTTATGCATACCGTGCTTTGTATCACACTATTCTGGAGAGAGAGAGTTTCCGATCTGAGATTCAAGCCCAAGTTAATTCTGATCAGTCACAGGAGGCATCAGTAGCAATATCAGTTGCCCCTGTGGAAGGCAAGAAATGGAAACGGGTGTCCATGCGTCTAGAACGAAAAGAAGGAGAAGCACAGGGGGGGGCTGCAGAAGACCCAGGTGCCGGGCATGGAGCAGTACCGAAAAAAGCAAAGGCAAAAACCAAGAGGCATGAAGAAGAGACTGATGATGAGGAGGAAATCACCTATTGTCGACCTCTGAAGCTGACTGAAATCCAAGGCTCAAGAAAGGAGTTCACACGGCGTCAAGATGAAGGTATCCTTGCTTGGTTGCTTCGCTGCTGGGACAACGGGGCCAACAGCTTGTCTCTAGATGGTAATGAAGCTCGCCAACTAGGAAGCATTGCCCAAGATGCAGGTATCGACAGAGGGATTAGCAGATGTTCGGATGGAGCTGCCACTCTCTGGTTGCGGCTGTTAGAAGCCGTGAGAGAAAGGTACCCCTATAAGGATGCTTTGAAGCCTAAATTTGATAGTTGGAATACCGTCCAAAAAGGTATTCAGCGCCTGAGGGAATTGGCCATGGCGAAAATGTTGTACAGCCCTGATCCAAGTGAACTTGACCCTGAGAGAGTGAGGGCCGATCCTGACATGTGGCAGAAAATCACAAGTACAGCACCAGAGAGAATTGCACAGTCATTGGTATCAGGATCTAAAGGATTCGTGGACAGATGGCCCCGAGTTGTTGAGCTGATTATAATGCTTCAAACCATCGATCAGCAGCTCCCCCAACTGCATGCCGCAGTTTCTGCCATCTCACGGCTAGAAAACCGAGTAGATGAAATGTGCAAGAAATTGTTTCCATCAACTAATTGTAATGATCCCGTAATAGTATCAGAAACAACTGATGAAGGTCAATCCTCGTACGGGCCACCAGGTCTAATGAAGGATCTGATCAAACTAGTCCAGTCCTACTCCCCACCTGCATCATCAAAAGTCTCAGCTGTTAAACGCACACGCTTCCCAGCTCGAGCAAAGAACAACAGTACGATTGCACCGCGTGTTTCCATGTGGCACTACCTACGTGACCGTGGAGAAGACATGAGGAAGTGGCATGATCAGCCTACTTCTGCACTACGAGCACGGGTGAAAGAACTGCTAGACATACCAACCACCAGTGGAGTTGCTCCAGTCATCACAGGTAACCAATAGAGGGGCCCTGCCCTCAGTCAGGGGAGGGAAAGGGATAATAGAGTTTATTGGACTGTGTGGATTCGATGGCCTGGCACATCAGAACCACAGGAATATAAGGCGCTGGTGGATACCGGTGCACAGTGCACCCTAATGCCCTCCAGTCATGAAGGGACAGAATCAATCCATATTTCTGGAGTGACTGGGGGCTCTCAAGAATTGACTGTGCTGGAGGCTGAAATAAGCCTCACTGGCAAAGACTGGCAAAAACATCCTATTGTGACTGGCCCAGGGGCTCCATGTATACTGGGTATTGATTACCTCAGAAGGGGGCATTTCAAGGATCCTAAGGGGTATTGATGGGCCTTTGGGATAGCTGCTGTAGACATGGACAACATTAAGCAGCTGTCTGTTTTGCCTGGCCTGTCAGAGGACCCGTCTGTTGTGGGGCTGCTACGAGTAAAAGAGCAGCAGGTACCGATTGCTACAAAGACAGTGCACAGACGGCAGTATCGCACCAACAGGGATTCCTTGCTCCCCATTCGTGATTTGATTCGCCAGTTGGAGAATCAGGGAGTGATCAGTAAAACTCACTCACCTTTTAACAGTCCCATATGGCCAGTGCGTAAAGCCAGTGGAGAATGGAGGCTGACAGTAGACTACCGTGGCCTGAATGAGGTCACACCCCCATTGAGCGCTGCTGTGCCGGACATGTTGGAACTCCAGTACGAGCTGGAGTCAAAAGCAGCCAAATGGTATGCCACCATTGACATTGCCAATGCCTTCTTTTCTATTCCTTTGGCCGCAGAATGCAAGCCACAGTTTGCCTTCACCTGGAGGGGCATTCAGTATACTTGGAACCGTTTGCCCCAGGGGTGGAAACACAGCCCAACCATTTGCCATGGGTTGGTCCAAACTGTACTGGAACAGCGTGGTGCTCCTGAACACCTGCAGTACATTGATGACATTGTTGTGTGGGGCGATACAGCAGAAGAAGTTTTCTCAAAAGGAGAGCAGATAATCCGGATTCTTCTACAAGCTGGCTTTGCTATTAAGCGAAGCAAAGTAAAAGGACCTGCCCAGGAAATTCAGTTCTTAGGTATAAAGTGGCAGGATGGACGTCGTCACATCCCAGCAGATGTGATCGACAGAATCACTGCCATGTCTCCACCAACTAGCAAGAAAGAGACACAATCTTTCCTGGGTGCAGTAGGCTTTTGGAGGATGCACATTCCAAACTACAGCCTCATTGTAAGCCCCCTTTATCAGGTAACGCGGAAGAAGAATGATTTTGCATGGGGCCCTGAGCAGCAGCAGGCTTTTGAACAGATTAAACAAGAGATAGCCCGTGCTGTAGCCCTGGGGCCAGTACGGACTGGACAGGATGTAAAGAACATCCTCTACACTGCTGCTGGAGAGAAAGGCCCCACTTGGAGTTTGTGGCAAAGAGCCTCAGGAGAGACCCGAGGCCGACCCCTGGGATTCTGGAGTCGATCATAAAAGGGGTCTGAAGAGTGCTACACTCCAACTGAGAAGGAGATCTTAGCCGCGTATGAGGGGGTTCGGGCTGCTTCCGAAGTAGTCGGGACTGAAACACAGCTCCTTTTGGCACCTCGACTGCCAGTACTGAACTGGATGTTCAAAGGACAGGTTCCCTCCACCCATCATGCTACCGATGTCACCTGGAGCAAGTGGATTACGCTGATTACACAGCGAGCGCGAATGGGAAACCTCAATCGTCCAGGAATCCTAGAGGTAATCATGGACTGGCCTGAAGATAAAAAGTTTGGAACATCACCAGCAGAAGAGGTATCACGTGCTAAAGAGGCCCCACCATACAACGAATTACCAGAAAATGAAAAGAAATATGCCCTATTCACTGACGGATCATGTCGCATTGTAGGGAAGCATCGCAAATGGAAAGATGCTGTGTGGAGCCCCACACGACAGGTTGCAGAGGCCACTGAAGGTAAGGGAGAATCAAGTCAGTTTGCAGAGGTAAAAGCTGTCCAGCTGGCCTTAGATGTTGCTGAACGGGAGAGGTGGCCAATGCTGTATCTTTATACTGACTCATGGATGGTGGCAAATGCCTTATGGGGGTGGTTACAGCGGTGGGAACAAAATAACTGGCAACGGAGGGGAAAATCTGTTTGGGCCGCTGAACTATGGAAGGACATTGCTTCCCGAACAAAGAATATGGTTGTAAAGGTGCGTCATGTGGATGCACACGTGCCCAAAAGTCGGGCTACTGAAGAACAACAAAACAACCATCAGGTAGATAAAGCTGCTAGAATTGAGGTGGCTCAAATCGACTTGGATTGGCAGAATAAGGGTGAACTATTTCTAGCTCGATGGGCTCATGAGACCTCAGGCCATCAAGGAAGAGACGCAACATATAAGTGGGCCAGAGACCGAGGGGTGGACTTAACCATGGACGCTATTGCGCAGGTTATTCATGATTGTGAAACATGTGCCATAATTAAACAAGCCAGAAGGATGAAACCTCTCTGGGAGGAAGGGCGATGGCAAAAGTATAAATATGGGGAGGCGTGGCAGGTTGATTATATCACCTTGCCACGATCTCGCAGTGGTAAGTGTTATGTACTCACTATGGTAGAGGCAACCACTGGGTGGCTTGAAACATATGCAGTACCCCATGCAACTGCTCGAAACACCATATTAGGTCTTGAGAAACAAGTCCTGTGGCGACATGGCACCCCAGAAAGAATTGAATCTGATAATGGGACACATTTCAAAAATTCTCTTATAAATACTTGGGCCAAAGATCATGGCATTGAGTGGATTTATCATATTCCCTACCATGCACCAGCTTCTGGTAAAATTGAACGATATAATGGGTTGTTGAAAACTATGTTGAAAGCAATGGGTGGTGGAACATTTAAGCACTGGGAGAAGAATCTGGCAGAAGCCACTTGGCTGGTCAATACTAGAGGATCTGTCAATCGTGATGGTCCTAGTCAATCTAGCCCCCTACACACTGTAGAAGGAGATAAGGTCCCTGTTATACATGTAAAGAACATGTTGGGAAAAGCTGTTTGGGTCCTTCCAGCTTCTGGAAAGGGCAGACCTATCCGTGGAACTGTCTTTGCCCAGGGACCTGGGTGCACTTGGTGGGTAATGCAGAAGGATGGGGATGTTCAATGTGTGCCAGAAGGGAATTTGATGCTGGGGGAGTGCAGTCAATAATTTTATGTATTTATATATATATGTTTGCATGTGTAGTGTATTTTAGTTATTATAGTTGTACATTTAGTTATGTTACATGCAATTCTACTGTTTAGCTATCATAATTTTACATACGTGTATATATATGTATATATATATTACCATGATGTAATAATGTAGAATAAGGGGTGGAATGTCATGGTTTTGTAATTTTGTAATTTTGCTATCAGTATTCCACATCATAACATCATGTAAAGTATGGATACTTCTGTTGAATGTGCAGTCCACAGAAGAAGACTACATATCCCAGAGAACAACAGGAGTAACAATAAGTCACGGGACCAGGACTCTATATAATCTCGTTCCCAGGCTGGAGTGCCCTCCTTCTTCTCTCGAACTTCTCGGAGGGTGGGAAGCGTTCCAGCCGTGTCGCCTAGAGTTCACAGTAGGCCTCTCGGTTTTTGGAGACTCTCTCTCTCTCTGTTTTGTTCGATTTTGTTAGCCTTAATTATATTATATTGTGTTATCTTGTATTTCGATATCATATTTAGTAAAATAAGTTTTTCCTCCTTAGATTGTCGCTGTTTTATCCCACTCCCCTTTTCCCCCTCCGTTCCAGGCCCCGGGGGGGGGCGTGGGGTGGCTTCCCCTGTCACGGGCATAGGTAAATCTAAGTAACCCGTGACAACCCCATCAGTCAAATAAAGGATCTGAAAGACGAGCAGTAATTCTACAGCAAAGAACAAACCAAACAGTGAGTCCCACTCAAGGGTAACTTTACATCCAGTCACATCACAGTATTCTCTTCACTCCTCTTCATCTGTTTTCCAGCAGAAGATGCCCAAGCAGGACAGCTGACATGGCTACGTTCACCATGTTTGGACAATGTTCTGTGCAGCATCTGACCAATAGCTACACATGCTCTGAAGAAGTCTACTGCAACAAGCAGTGCTCTGGGGTCAGACAATGGAAATAGTATCTTCTGCTTTCACACCCTGGGGTCTATGCCAAATTACCCAACTCTCTCTGAGCTGGTCATGCTCTCAAGCCCACAAAGGTTTAGCAAAGGAGAGATCTCCTACATTCTACAACTGAACAAGTCGAGGTACTGGAAGAGTCTTCTCTGAGTTTGAATCAGGTCAGCTCTTGGCTGAAGCCCTGAAAAACCACAGCTTTTCAATCTGACAGTACCCATTCTAAAGGGAATCAGCAGTGCCACACACAAGACACACTAGACTACCTACTTGTTTTGTTCAGATATAGGAGAATACAGCAACAAAATTAATAAAGAAACTTGCATCATACGTAATCATTAGGAATCCAGCACCACCATTTGTGACCGTTAGGTAAGAACGAAAAAAAACAAAAGCTGCAGACCTTCTCTACCACAGCAGGCTAGGGTTCACAGGTAACAGGAAAGTTTATCATCTTTGAGGATAATCATCATTTTACTTTATTTACTGAACATTAATACTTATAGAGGAGCAATCAGGTTCATATTTAAACTCACTTCTCGCATAAGCTGTGTCTTCTGAAACTTTACGGACTTGATGTTTATTACTAGAAACAGAATGTTTCACATCCCCCAAAACTGTCGTTTGCAGCTTCCTTCTAGTATCTTCCTTCTCCTGTTCTTCTTTCCATTTAGGTGACTCCTTCTAAAACAGATTGACCAAAACAGCTGAAAAGCACAGAAATCAATATCTACTTCACCACCCATTAACAACTTGGAAAACGGTTTTCTTGGGTAAGACTTAAATGAAGCAAAGTGCAACATGGTTTCTAAAGGCCTACAATTTTTAGTGGGAATCTGCACAATTAAACTGCAGTGCCTCATGTTGTAAACTTCATCTCTGGCTATGCAAAACCTCTGAGAAGCACTTCCTTGTGTCAATCTAAATGCAGTTTCATTGATATTATTCAGAAAGTCTTCTTTCTGCCTACATATCTCACAATTTCACTAGTTTCCTGCCCTCAATTTCATTCAAAACTTCCTTTTGTTTCTTCATTTCCAGTCATTACCTCATGAATTCTACTAAATGGCTACAACTTCTAATGGATATTATCCATTCCCTCAGTTTTACATAACAGAAAGTGCACAGATTCCAGAAAGAATGAAGTTTCCTGTCTTTCTCCTTCCAAAACTCTCCAATCTCATAATAAAAATATTGAAAATAATGTCTGAGTTTGGCTATGAACAAGATGTTTTCAGTATCAAAATACAATGATTGAATACAAATACGTGATTGAGTATTAACAGGAAAATAGTTTACTGTCGCTTACCTGTATTACCCTTAACAAACTCTTCCAATTGAATCATCCCTGTACACTTACTTTTGTGCTTGAGGGAAATGCTGCCCATAGATTTTCCTCATATCTATTTAGGCCCAGGTTTTCACTTTCTTGTTTTAGTGTTTCATGGAATTTATTATGTACCTCTTTGCACTGCCCTTCTTCCTCTTCCACCAATTCATCTTCCTCAAGGTTGCCTGAATCTGAGACATCTTGTTTCAACAACTCTCCACATTCTCCTCTGCTCAGATTTGCACCTGTTGGTTTTTTTTGTTTGAGGCTTTTCTTCTGTGACTTAGGAATTTCAATTCTAGAACTATCACCACCACCTTAAAGCATGAGAAAGGGAAAGAGGAATATGAATCAAATGGGTTATATAAATAGCAGCAGGCATTTTACCCATTAAAAACACAGGAAAGTAGTCATCTGGGACTGTATGGAAAAGAAGCCAGGTAAGGGCAGGATGGGAGAAGGACACATCAGACACAAAGGCTTAGGAGGGGACTCAGTATGGTCATTTCCATTATCTTACTTATTTTATTCTGACATGACCATCTGTTCTGTTCTTATAACACTACTTTCCTCAATTACTACAGCCAAGTGAAAACAACAACAACAAAAACCGAAATGAAATTACTTAGTAAGTTTACTTTTGTATGTCATTGTATTATGAAGTACTTTCCAAATAACTTACCAGTATTTCTGAACTTTTGGGGAACATTCATTAACGATGTCAAGTTTGGCTTCTGTGGCTTCTGCAAATAAAAACACATTTTAAAAGAATTATTTGATCTGTTTTTGTTTGCTTTTTTGTTTTAAAGCAAATCCTTTACTTACATCAAATCTTGAACAGTAAATACAACCAGGCTGTCCCCTTTTGAAAGGACTCAGATACTTGCTAGATCCTTCAACTTTAATTACACAAACATTCCTCTCCTCTTGTGTACAAGTCAGTGACTATTCAAAACTATCTGTAAATGCGTAACAATTCTAAAAAGGTATTTTAATCCATTGGTAAAATACAACTACACTCGCGATTACTTACTTGTAAGTATGCACAACTCAAGTATCAATTAAAGTTCCTGAAGCTTGAAGAATAAATTAGTTAATATAACTCCACTTAGTGAAATATCTGTAAATTTCAAAATAATGCTAGAAATTTGAATCACTTCCCCTAAAATCAATGTAAGAAAATAGAAAAAATTTTAAAGTACACATGCTTACATCTCCAGCATTACAGAGTGTGCTGAACTAACAAACTAAAGTTCCTAATCACTGCAGAATCCCAGTGCAACAGACTAAATACTCCAGACGCCATTGAAAAAACTGGTAATCCTTTGGAACATTCATAAAAACAGCAGGATAAGCACATGGAGCTTATAAAGAGAAAAATCCAAATATTCAAAAAATGAAGATAGTCATGCAGTGTGAGATTATATACAAGCACGGAATGTCATCCCACAGAAGGAAAAAAGAAAGAATAATTATTTGAGCAACTCAAGTATCGAACACTTGAGGAACCTAGTGAGGAAGGAAAGAGAACCAGGTGATGAACAATTTCACTAGATTTTGATAAATAAATGTTCTTTTTCATTATCGTGTTCTTTTTCATTAATCATCCTATCATGTAAATTAGGGGAAACAATTGTGAAGTTTGAAAGAGAACAGAACAGGTTATTTATTAACTTATCAATTCCTAGGGTTGGCAAATCTCACTCAATGAACAACTAATACAATGTGGTAGTTTATCTTAATATCTACTCTTTTGCCTCAAACCACAAATCTACTGCATGTTCTGCCAAAGTAACAATTTTTAGGAAAAACTTACAGCAGAAGAAAGGTTGGCAGATGAGAGACTCTTCTTAAGGAGGAAAAAAAAAAAAAAAAAAAAGAATTGGCTGGAAAAAGAGTTTCCTTCTATCTCATAGGAAATTGCCTTCAAATCACTTATTTTACACAACTATTTTCCCATAAAGGCACCATACCTTGGCTGTAAAATCCAGTTCTTCTTCCTCAGAATTATTCCAGGTGCCATTACTGCCCTCTTTTTCAGAACTTCAAAAACAACGAAAAGTAAGTACTGGTCCTCTCAAATAATTCCTCAAATAAGCATTTGGTATTTTTATAAGACTCACCTTGTTGAGTATCCTTCGAAAAAGTCATCCATTGCTGTTCAAATATAAATCGACATGTTGAGATTAGATTTTGCATACTAAAAATTAACCAATACAGACATTTAACATGAAAACAGCTCATAAGAGTACAGAAGCTGAAGTGGCCAATTCAATAAGAACAGCATGAAGGAAAGTATTTACAAAACAAATGCTTTTTCAAATTATACTGAAAAACAAATCAGACATATCTACAATATCTACCATTTTTTGCTGCCGTACCTTGCTATGGATTATAAATAAATATAAAGTATATTTATAAATACTAAGAAAATCAAAAAGCATACTCAGGAGCTATAGGTTATCCCTAGCTAGAAGAATCACCAGCATTTCTCTACAGTGAATCAAAAAATGATATACTTGAGACAAAAGGAGCATTAGCAGGGCATGCTATACTACACCCCCAAGTTTTTATCAGTTCAGTGAAGGTAGTAACTCACACCTAAGACTATAGGATAGGTCAGGTCAAAAGGGATCTCTGGAAGTCTCTCAGCCAACTACTTAAAGCCAGCTCAGCTTTGAGGTCAGGAAAAGTTGGTCAGGGTTTTATTCAGTCTAGTCTTGAACACCTCCAAGAGAAGGTTCACAACTTCTCTATTTTGCCATCCTTATCATGGCAACACTTTTCATCTCCAGCTAGAAACCATCTTGCTTCCATTTATACCTCTTGCCATCTTCGCTTCCTGTCAAGTATCACAGGGAAGCATCTGGCTTTGTCTTCTCATCTGCATTGGACGCTGCAGTTAGGGCCCTTCAAAGCTGCCTCTTCTTCAGGCTGAGTAAGTCCACTTTCTCAGCCCTCTCTCACAGGGCAAATACTCCTTCACAAATATGATGGCTCCCTAGAGAATTAGCTTGCTATTGATCCATCGACCTCTCACGTAGAAGGAACTCAAAATTACAGCCAAGGCACAGTCAAGTGAGTGCTAAACAGGGGCTGACAATCGCTTCTCTCAGTCTCCTGGCTTTGCTACTCTTAGCACAGTGCAAGCTGCAGCCCTTAGCTGCCAGAGCACCCTGCTGCCTCATGCTCAGCTTGCCTTCTGACAGGTCTGTGTCCTTTCTCAGCAGAGCTGCTCCCCTGCCGTGCAGTCCCATCATGTTTTGTAGGAAGGGGCTTTTTCACCCCAAATGGGTCTTGGTATTTGCCCCCGATGGATTTCTTAAGATGCCTGCCAGTCTATTGCCCTGGCTCATTGAAGTCCCTCTGAATGCCAGCTCTGTGCTGAAGCATATCCAACAATCGCTCTTACTTCAGATCATTAGCAACCCTGATGAGAGCGCCCTGCAGTAAATCCTTCAGGTCACCGTTCTAATGAAAACTGCAGTCTAGGAACACAATTTTTGAAGCGCTAACACCTCTTAACAACTAAAACATAATAGAAGGACTTTCTGATTCCCAGCACAGAAGGGAAAACAGACATATCTGATCTCCACATAGAAATCATAATTCCTGAAGTTTCTGAACTGTTAAATATTATAACAAAAAGAAGGGTTACTACTAACAACCTACAAATGAGTGTACAAATTTTGCCTTTCCTAAACACAGTATGCGAGAATATTCCCTGATCTGAACACAGCTTTCTGAGATGCAGTACAGTATAAATGTTCAAAGAAATCTCATGGAGAAAAAAGCTAGAGGCTGAAACTTCCCATCTGAGGGCATCTTAAATGGTTCAAATGCTAACAATCTGATTTTTGATGTTTTCCACTACAGAAAACACAGAATATTCTTAAATGCTAATGGAATCCTGCTGTATGTAAAGCTAAATAACTAACTCAGTACTATGACTCTATCTGCTAACTTTCCACGCAGAACAGAAAATTGCTGGTGTGTGGAACAGTTAAACTCTGGACGAACGACTTCAGTTACATCTTCAATGAGTACCACTAGAAGTAAGGAAAACAGCTCATTAAATTACCTACACTTTTGCTTTCAACATATAAACACTGCCAATGATCCTGCTATCCTTTAAAAGGCGAGACAGGAATTTGATGAGATAGCTTTCAGCTAGACCAAAACCACAGCCATGATGCACTGACACAGAAATGAGATCTAGTCTCCAGGGACCCGTTTCCACTTTAACTGAAGCCTATATCACCATTTCTGAGCAAGAGGAGAACAGATTACAAAACAAACAACCCCAAAACCAACACTATCACAAGTGATAAAAGCAAATGCTGAATTCAGTAATAAGGGACTCATGCAAAACATGCAAAGAAACAAAAGCTGCCCCAAATCCACTCTAACTCATAGATCTTAAATCATCAAGATACAGATCTGCAAGATAATAAGCACCTATGATGAATAAGTATTTGTGTATCACAAGACATGTGTGGTATTTAAAATACTGCTGTGCAGAATGAATACCTTCACTCGATTCTCCTGTTCTCAGAGTCTGCTCAGGGGACCGTTGCATTTCTATATCCATTAAGGGAAAGGCATGGAAAGGACAGACAACAATGACATCAGAATAAATGCGGAATCTCACAAGTTTGGAAAATACAAAAAGCACACACACAAAGCTACAGCACTGGGAGAATGCGCTGTGACTATGACATGCATTTGTGTGCATGTGTACATCTGTGTGTCAAAAGAGAAACTGTGGAACACTACCTTGACATCAAATTCTTTCACAATAAATCTGTTACTTTTCTCTGGAGCAGAAGGTTGTCCTACTTACATGGATTTTATCACATACACATGCAGTGCTGTGGAAAAACAGCTACTATCAGAAACATACACTTAAGAGAAAGTTTAAAAGAATCATAGGATGGCTTGGGTTGAAAAGAACCTCAAGATGATTTCTCATCCCTTCTGGCTTTTCTCTGTTTCCTTAAGAGGGAATACAGGAAAAGTTTTATCTGACCTCAGGAGATAAAAATCACACAGAAGTGATAATTTACTTTTGTAAAGAGTTTTACAATGCTGAGACAATTCCTCTAATCATAGAAACACTAAGGTTGGAAAAGATTATCAAGTCCAATTGCAAATGACTCAGGGAAACACTGAACAATACACTAGTATGTGCTGCAGTGGCCAAACATACTGTCACTGCAAACATACTAGAAACAGAAATAGCACAACTACCGTTTTCCTCAAAAAGAAATTGTTACTTAAAATCTAAGAGATCGGTCATTCAATACGTTCTGGAAGCCAATCTGTACGTGATTAATAAAAGGGTTCATGTTCTGACATCCAAATAATCATGAGCAAACTTGTTGAAAAATGCTGACCTGTTCAACATTCTTCAGAATCTCCTCTTCTAATTAGAAAGTACAAAAGTAGCAGAAAGGATAAGGTCAAAATTTTAGATAGCAGAAAAATAAAACAGAAGAGCAAAAGACAATAAAAGAATTCCAAAGTGGGTATTTCTCTGGTCTCTCTCTCAACATCCCGGCTTCTCCTCTAAAGGACACTTTTAAGACTGTTACTGTGGCATATTAAAAGGACTCTCATGATTCAGGGTGTGGATGCAATCAGAGACTGCAGAATTAATTCCAATATTGTTTCTACTACGCTACTGAAATTTCTCTCTGCTCCCTCCTACTCCTCATGCTGGTGTCATCTTTAAGAGACTGAGCACAGGGAGAATCACAGAATGGTTTGAGTTGGAACAGACCTTTAATATCATCTAAATCCAACTCCCTGCTATAGGCAGGGACACCTCCCTCTAGACCAGGTTGCTCAAAGCCCCATCCACCTTTGGCTTTGAATGCTTGCAGGGAGGGAGCATTTACAACCTCTCTGGGCAACCTGTTCCAGTGTCTCATCCCCCTCACAGTAAAGAATTTCTTCCTGATATCTAGTCTAAATGTACCCTCTACTTGGAAGAAGAAACCCTCAAATCACATATTTTAAATTAACCCAGGCCTGTTAGTCCTTACAATGGGGTACCAGAGCAACTATCTACGTGCATGGAAGGTAGCAACTGAGTGGATTTGGATAAAAAAAAGTATTTCAATGATTAAACCAACTGTATCGAGCCCCACTGAAAAACAAGCAAACAAAACTTCAAAACCAAGCTACGAAGAAACTTTTTCAACCACTCTCTAGTTCAAAGTAACTGCTCCTAAGTCAAAGGCAACATCACTTGGGTCTGAAATCTATACTTCCATCTGGGATAAGTCCAGGAAGAAAAAATATGCCATGTATTCTTTGATCATATTTCTCAGTCTTTATAATAAAAAAGTAATGACTTGTGTTTGAACAGTCTGCTGCCCATCTGACACATGATTCTCACAAAACCCTTAAAAATAAGGAACAAATAAAACCTCGTACGTTGGGGCTTGAAACGTAAACTGCAAGGCAATCTCATTCATACTAAAATAGCAACTTTCTAAGATTCATTTAGGGCAATTTGAGCTTATAAACGCTGCCTGGATTTTACAAATTCATTGAAGGAATGTATTTCTTTTATTTACAAGGCAATGAGAAAATGTAACAGTTTTTCTGGATCACAAAGTCTTTCTCAATTGTTTTTTTTTTTTCTTTTTTAAATAAAAGTAATTGAAAAAAACATTATTTGATTATAAATCAAACCATGTCCAAAAAGATACGGTATATACAAACAATGTACTGTTGTTGCTTATGAAGTTATTTTTCCAAGACAATTTTTGTTACGTCTCCACAACACAAACAAAAGCAATTGTAATTGAAGGTGAGAAATTATGTCTCCCAAAAAAGGAGCTTTATGCAGGTGAAACTATTAAAATTAAAACAAAGTGACAGAAATCCAGTGGTATTCAACAAAAGATGCATCTTCTTGCAATTCATCTGCTGCTTCGCCGCTACAGAAGATAAAACTACTATTTGGGATGAAACTACAGCTTTTGCAATTGGATTTTCTGAACAACAATCTAAATGAGCATCTCTAAGAAAAATTGCACACCCATAAAACAAGGCTACTTTAACCTATTTTGTTTCTTCTCTTCCCTCCTCCCCCTTGCTAAAGGGACAATTTAAATAAATGGGCAACTTGATGTGCTGAAAGTGACAACTGTATGAGCAGATGGATGTAGTGCACACAAATCACAACTGTCCCCACAGCCTGTGGAGATGCAGTGTAAACTAGCAGCAAGCAAACACATTCATAACACTTCTTATTACAGTCCACCTGATGCTTCCACTGAAGTCCACACTGAGCACGGTGAATTTAAAAGATGCAAACCAACCTAAGGAAGGGGCCACCACGATTCTGCCCATTAGCTCTACCACAGTTAAGTATCCTACCTCCTCTGCTCGAAGCAGCTGCACCCAACGTAAAGCCAGCAGCTCTTGCCTGGTGAGGAGTCACTGGCACAGGGATGCCTCCTTTAGCACCTGCAGAAGCTTCCCCTGCGTTCTCATGGTCTGCATATTCTGCCAGTGTTTTACTAAGACTATGGAGAGCAAAAAAGGAAATGCATTTGGGAAAAATAATCCCATAGCTACATAAACACTTAATGGGATAATAAGAGCCTTATACTATCCATCCTAAACATAACCATAGCCAAAACAATTTTCATATTCAGTAAGTGTAACATACTCTACTTTTTGCAAACCGTAACATACTCAAATATAATGGACACATCTATTTTATAGATGCACATCCAGATCTATGAAGTTATTTACTTCTGCTCGGTACCCTTTGCAGTCCAGTTTTTACAAATACAACCACTCTTATGAATGAACACCCATGGGTTAAATACTTACGTGTAGGAGGAGTTAAACTGCTTAGTAATTTAACAAAAGAAATAACAGCTAGATCTCCTCTGAAACAAAACAGGTGGTTCCTGGTCAGTGGAACTGAAGACAGTAATAACAAGGGTTCTGTTTTGAGAAGAATTTACAAACATTTCAGTTTTTCAAGTTGAACTTCTGCGTCTGTGGGCTACAGACACATTTTAATAGTGTATAGCAGGCAGACATCAGCTTAGAAACAAACACTTGAAATCTTACAGAGAATTTTGAGCAGAAGCCCTTTTCTCAATTTTCAAATTAACACCAGACACATGAACAGTATACATGAGAAGATGTCAATGAACACATCTTCAAAATAGCACCGTTAAACTTGGTGCTGTTACCAAAAAGGTTCAAACTCAACACTGATAACTAAAAACCTAGCAATAAATTTTAAAGTTTACCTAGCATTTCCATGAATAATAGCATAGTCCTCAGCTGTCCATCCATTAACGTCTTTATGGAAAATTTCAGCACCATAGCGAAGAAGCATTTCTACCAACTTAAGCTCCCCACCGGCCGCTGCAGTCATAAGTGGGGTTCTACAGCATCCAAAATACAAGACAAACCATACAATTTAGTCAGACATTGTAATTATTTTAATCCCCATTTGCTCAATCTCAAAGAAAATCACTTTATGAACAGAAAAAAAAGCTTCTATATTAACAACACTTGCATACAAACTTGGCATCAATTTGAAAAACTCTCTCTGGCATAACAGCAATGTTGCTGGCACAATAGCAATTTTCCTGCCACAGCGGCTACCAGAAACAATGTTTTCTTGCAGTTCTCAATGCAGAAAACATGCAATAATGCATGTCACCTGCCAAGCTGAGACCTGCTTTCTCCAGTCACTCAACGAGCTCTTTCTCTGTGTCTTTCTACTTCAATGCTCATTCCCATCCCTCCCATCAGTCCAACCTGAAGACAACTAAGGTGACCTGCAGAGTTTAGACCATCTCCTCACCTTTCACACGGATCTCGAGTGTGAACATCAGCTCCTTTTTTAAGAAGGAGCTCTACCATTTCTTTGTGATTTTCAGAGATAGCAAGAGTAAGAGGAGTACATCCGTCCTGAAAGAACAGAAATAATTCAAGTTAAAAATCAAAAGAAACAAACAAAAAATCTACAATAAAAATATCAATGCAACTTTTTGAACTTCTCTATTGAATCTCGAAATGTACCTTATTCTGAGCATTGATACGGGCACTGTGCTCAATTAACATCCCTGCTAGAAATGTGTTAGGAGTTACAGCAGCCAAGTGAAGGGCAGTGTTGCCACCAGCATCTGCCAGGTTCGGATCAGCACCATGCTCTAGCAGGATCACTGCACATCTTTCTTTCTGGCATTGTACTGCCTGGAAACAACACACACACACACACAAAAAAAAAAAAAAGGTAAAATTTCCAGCAGTCATATTTCACTGTGTCACTACACTACTACAACTTCCCATTCCTGGAAAATAAAAGCATCTGCCAAGATTATCTAGCACATGCCAAAGCCACACTGATTACAGCATGCATGCTTCTACACAGACTTACTTAAAGAATCTGGAAAGACATCATTTAATACATAATCAATAATTCCTACTTGCAGCAACATAGTATGTTCTACTTACCTTCATCAGTGGAGATCTGTTATCACTGTCAAAAAGATTTAGCTTACACTTGTTTTCTACTAGAAACGTAACGACATCTTCACGTCCATTTGCACAAGCAAGATGCAGTGGTGTCCTAAAAGTGAAACGTGTAAATTGAAACAGACAGCTAAATAAATATTTTCACTCTGTGGTACATGAACAGGGCAAATTGCATTTCTTTATCCCAATTACCTCCCAAAATAAACAAAATAAAATAAAAACAAGCTTATTCCATTACCAGCGTGCACCAAACCATGTCCCTTAGTACAACATCTACATGTTTCTTGAACACCTCCAGGGACGGTGACTTTACCACCAACCTGGGCAGCCCATTCCAGTGCACAACCACTCTCTGGAGAGGCTTATCCTAGCATCCAACGTGAACCTCCCCTGGTGCAAGCTGAGGCTGTTCCCTCTTGTCCTAACAGCTCCCATCACGGGCAGGCTGATGAGTACCCTCCATAAGACCAGCGTCCTCCAAGGCAAAGAAGATGAGGACGAAATAACAGGCAGAACGTCAAATAACTCATCATGCCTTGTCACAGACATGGAACAACTCGAGGGTGACTGTCCCCACTGAGAAATTCCCAAATAAGTATACAAGATCCTTCACCTCCGAATAGAAGCCTGACAATATTGATCTGAGCACTGTATTTATTATTTATTTAGCACAGTGTACCGCAAAGAGCTCGAATGAGTAATTTAACTGTAACAAACACAACTTTGTGCAGGAGCCCCTCCTCACCCAAAAGCAGCCGTTACCAAGCACTGGGGAATATGACAACCTAAAGGAACCACCATCAGCTTCGCAAGCAAGAAAGCCTTCATGAAGCCAGCAGCCTTATCGCTGCCTTTTCTCACCAGCCCCCAACAGAGCTCCCAGCTCGGAGGAATGCCGAGCAGCCCTACGAGGGATCCAGGCCAGGAGGGCACATCGGAGCGGCCTCTACCGGCCGTCCCAGCCACGTGCGGCCCCCGTTAACAGCAGCCCTCTGTGCCCAGGTCATGCAGCGGGGATCCCGGCCCGGCCCGCCGCCCTTACCGCTGCGCCTTGTCGCGCTCGTCGATGTCGTGCTTCTTCAGTCCTTGCTGCACCAGGGCCAGGTCTCCGGCGGCGGCCCCTCGGTGCAGCTTGGTCAGCTCCTTCCGGCGGATCTCGTACGCACCGGCGGAGCACGCCGAGGCGGCGCTGCCGGGCGGCGGATCCCGTTTTTTCTTCTTTACGAAGCTGAGCATCTTCTTCATATTGTCTCAAAACTCTGCCGGGCCGAGCCCCGAGCAGGACGCGGAAACACGGCGCACGCTCAGGAAGTCGCGGCCCAACCCACAGGCTGCAGGGCAGCCTCAGGCTCCCAGCCGGAGCCGGGAGCCCCACGTATGCGTTATACGTGCGATATTAAGCGATACTAAGCGATATGAAGCGATATCAAGAGGATACACACCCGCGGAGAGCAGGAGTGTGCGCGTCTGTAGGCTCGGCTGCCTCAGAAAGCGGTTGGCAACGGTGTGTCCTGGGGCCGTTGCCTTTGGAATAGTCACGGGGATAACCGTCTGCAGGGTTATTTCTTGCCCTACTTGTGGGTATTATTTAATAGGGATCTCAAAGCACGCGTTTTTAACCTGTTACTAAACCAGTTGTCAGCTTTCTGTCTTCAGTTTTCCCATCTTCCCCTCCCCCCCTCCACCTTTGTTCATACTGTTTATTAAATCTTTAATATGGGTGATTTTGAATAATATTTTTAATTCATTCCTGTTAAAAACAAATAGTTCCATTTAATTTTTATTTTTCTTCAGAAATTGGTATTTCCTGTCACAGTTCCTCATATTCTCAGTGTGTTCTCTTTGGTAATCTGGAGCTTTCTCTAAGAACCATTGAGCAATTGCTATTCCTATTGCTGTCTGCGTGAGGTGATTCCTCTTCTTTTATCCAGTACTAGATCCACGTAGCACAGTAAGATTTTCAAGTAAGGGCTTAAGTGTGGCTTAAGTGTTGCGTAAGCATTGGCATTTGGGTTAGTCTGCTAAAGACTCACCTTTCCTTTGACATAACAATACGGCTGGATAATTTAGCTCACAATCCTTGCAGCTCTGAGGTACAAAATGGCAGTCTGAAGCTCTCTTTTTGCAGTCTTTATTTTTCCCCTATTAAATCACTGTGTGTATTTTGCTTATTGAAGAGTAACAATGGCAGTAAAGGCTTGTGTGCTGCGTGTTGTTTGGTCATAGAATCTTTTAATCATAGAATGGAATGGCCTGGATTGAAAAGGCCCACAATGACCATCTAGTTTCAACCCCCCTGGATATAGCCACATCCAGCCTGGCCTTGAATGTCTCCAGGGATGGGGCATCCTCAACCCCCTTGGGCAACCTGTTTCAGTGAGTTACCACCCTCTGTGTGAAAAACTTCCTCCTAATATCTAACCTAAACCTCCCCTGCCTTAGTTTCAAACCATTCCCCTTGTCCTATCAGTATCCACAGGTGATTTACTACGCCTGATTTGCAGCTGATGTGTTTACAAGCTGGGAAATCTGGCTGGGCAGATAGCATGTTTCTGCATTGCTTGCTCCAGGGCTTTGAAGAGAACTGGGCAGTTGCAGGTAGAGACTATAGCAGCTCCAGCTCTGTCTAGGTTGGAGAGCTGGAGCTGAGGTGGTGCTTTTGATGTTACACTCTTGCTTCCCTATGCAGCCAATGTGTATGCTTAAATACAGTTTTGCTTGTTCCTGGTCCAGTCTGAAGCTCTCACACTGTATCTCATGCACATGGTCTGTTAATCCTCAGCTGGATTAACAGCTAGTTTCTATTGATAATGCTGAAAGAATTCCTTTTGGCTTACTCTAAATGAAAAAGATGCAGCTATGCTTCCCATTTTAACAATGAAAATTAAGAATAGGTTTCAAGATTGAAAAAAAATATATATATCATTTATTTGCTTTCTTTATGACTCCATTTTCAGTTGACATAAATACATGACTTGCAGATTTTCAAATGGAATATATGGAGTTGCAACTAAAAGTTTGATCATGTCTCTCTACCAGACCTCTACAAGTCTCATTTTACCAGAGAGAAATATCCTCCTTCTTACTTGTGTCACCGCTTCTGGCAGTAAATACATTTGTGAGTGACTGTTATTCAAGGCTGAAGCACAGGAAGAGTAAAATTTCATCAAAACTGTGATCAAAACCTGGAGTTCTCACTGAGAATGGCAATCACTGCCATTAAAGCAGCCTCATGTGGTTGTTTCACAGAAACAAGATCACATATCCCACTAGTTTTGTGGGTTTTTTGGTCTCTTTTTTACATGCTTTAATAATAAAGACTAAAAATTAAGTTTTGTTATTTTGTATATGCAGTGTTTCTTCCTGAAGTTCACACCTTATTGCCACTCTTGCCAGTATCAGTACAGCACAGGGCCTGCAGTCACCTCCCTACCTCCCCAGACCAAATCCATGAATCATTTGCTTCTCATAGGCCTCAGATGAAAATACTATTTTATAACAACTCTAACCACGTTAAGGACAGTGAGACACTTCAAGTCAGTGCTGTGCAGTTCTACAAACTTGGCAAATACCTCTAATGCAGGAGGAATGTCTAACGTGCAGCCTGAGGTCTTCGATACCACAACTAAAGCAGATCTAAACCTGAAAATACTTACACCAGCATGTTAGTGTAAACCCTTACCTTCTCTAGTGTTAACTACGGCTTGCCATAGCATCGTGGCAAGTCTCAAAACCACAAACGTGGGGAAATAATGAATGGCAGGATTTTCAGAGTAGCCTATGGTCAGCACAGCTTGGGAATTCAGCTCTCCTAGGCCCTCCAGGAAAATGTCATCATGCATTTTCCTCACAGAATTACTTAACTAGTCTCAGGAGCTTGCAAAACCCACAGAGGTTTTTAACTAGCTTACTGAAGCAAAGGCTTGAAGGTTGTCCTGAGGGGCTTCATTCGTTTTGCTTTGTTGCTGAGCTGTGGTTTCCAGTCTGTCACTTCCAGCCTTGAGCCTGAAAGAGAGACAGGCCTTGCTGTGGACATTCACAAGAGCACAACTTCTGAAAGAGCAGTCTTTATGGAGGGAAACTGACAACTTCTACTTTCAAAAACTCACGTTACTTAATTGCATTCCCTTCTATTAGAATTCAAAAAATAGCTTTTGAAAGGAACATGCACACAATTTTCCCAGCATGGAAAAAGCAACTTCTTGATTGGCAGCCCTCCTAATTACAGGTTAGTAAAACAAGGCAACCAACTTTCATATCACTGAATCTACCCTGCTGAAACGATGCTCAGTGTGCTACAGCAACCTGAGCTCATGCCCCCACTGTAACCTTAAGCTGCTCATAGGAGCAGACACGGAATGCAGCAGCCCCATTCCTTCCCAGTCACTGTCATAGCTGAGTGCACGCTGAAGCATCCTGAGCTACAGAAATGTCCCAGAGAAGGAATCAGCTCTCCACTCTGGGTTGTTACAGCAAAGACCTGAGCACCACTCTCTGGGAACTACGTGGAAACTTAGGACGGACATGGAGAAACCTCAGAGTCCAGAGCTTTGATGTGAGTATATGGCTTGTGTTGTCGTGTAATTTGGTGCCTGTTTACATTAAACATCCCCAATATGGCTGCAGTCTTTCATGTGGCACAAGCTTAGCAAAAGGGCCAATTCACAGTTGGGCATTGAAGGCAGGAGCTTGGTCTCCTCCTAGAATCAGGGATGGGGAGAATTCAGAAATACCCATTGCTCATCCACTGTTAGGTTCATGTCAGCTTCAGTGCAGAAACCTGCAGGGGGAGCAAAGTGTTTCTGTGTATCCACTAGAAGGCTGTTTCTAACACACTGCTTTGCCCCTCCAGCTTGTGAAAAGCACTCAGGCCTGCTAGCAGCATTATGTACCTTGAACAGCTGGCCTAGAGCTTAAGTATTTCAAGGTGTCATTGTTCAGAAGCATAAGGCAGAGGCAGCAGCAGAGGGAGGTGGGTCCAGAGGTGACAAGCCTAGAAGTAAGCAAGCCAAGAAGTAAGCAAGCCAACAGGGGTCCCTGCCCATCCTTCAGAGAAAGTACCTCAGAGTACTGGGGAGATTCAGTCTTCCTCTTGCTCTGCTCCTGCTGCAGGCAGGGCACCTATGAAGAATGGACAAAGTGAGACACATTCAGTCTCTTGCAGTGAGTTTTCCTAAGTCTGTTAAGCCCTGTCATCAAAGCTTTGCCATGCTCTCTGTGGGGAAGTGCAGCTGCAAGCTTTGTTAAAAATTGTTGGTATCTAGCTTTACAACGTGAGTTTTCCATTTATCATGTTCTGTGTTTTTTTTCAAGATTGTAATAGGGCCCTCTGTCAAAAGAAGCCCAACTCTATGCAGAGAGATGTGCATAATCAGGCAGAGCTTTCTAAAGAACAGCACCTGTTGCAGAACGGCGGGAGAAAAGCAAACTATCACACCTGTCATTGACATATGATCAGCTAATCTCGTTTATTCCTTGACTGCGTGTACATTTATAATACGGATAATTAGCTCATACATATTGCAAAAGTGGAGCTCATCATTGGTTCCCAATTACATACCATCCCCAAGTATCTTTGCAGCTTCTTGTTATCATCCTGAAAGCTACTCCCTTGCTGAGTTCACAAAACCATGGCTAGTTTCTCACCATCCCAGGGCATCCTGTTGTTCTCACTGTCCTTGCAGGTGTTATGGCTGCTTGATTAACTGCACCGTGTTTACGACCCTTCTCAGCTAACTAGCTGTAAAAAACACTCTCTACATTTCCCCCGTTTTCTTTTAGGCTGAAAAGGCTCAGTTTACCGACCGACTAACCATATTTAACAAACAATTCAGTTCATTTGTTCAATTAGTTCTCATGTAGTTTTATCCTGCTCCGTAGCTGCTGCTCTGTGAACTCCTTATCTTGATCCATGGCTGCTGCTCCATAAAATTCTTCTTGTATTACAACAATTTCAAGATACTGCCTATAGAATAACAACACTACTTATATTAATAACATAACTATGATAACTCAATCAAGGCCTTGATTGACAATACTCTAAAAGTGAAAAAAGAGACAAGTCAAATACAACATAACAACATTACTGTTAAACCCACTAAAAAGAACAAATATGTTTGTACTGCAACCTAAGTTTCTGCAACCTGAAAATAAATCTGTGAGGGTCCCATTGTGTTAATCTGTAACTGATTTGGAAAAGTCTTCAATTTTCATATACTCTGATACATTGATTTTTTAATGACCACTAAAATTTGTGCAATAAATGCTTTTAAGATGCTCATAACCATGCTCTACTGACTGAGTTATCCGGGCTAATAATTGATTAATGATCGCGCAATTTAATGGAATAGCATGTCAAATAGAACCAATTTTAGAGGAAAAATGTACTAGAGTATCACTAGGGGCATTATTACTTACTGACCCTTGAGAAACAGCAAGCCATGTTGGTGTTGGATGTAACAGGTAGTGCCAGCAGGGCGTCCCCTGCTTCAGGGTGCCTTTCCTCTCTCACCCATCACAGATTCTCTCCTGCATTCAGGGTCTGAAGGATTTCTTCCAGTTGTACACCACATCCGCATGGCCAGTGTGTGATATAGAGCCCAAGTGGAACACCTGCTTGGAAAACAGAATAAACTATCAAATTTAGTTCTATTAGCGTGCACTTTCCTCTAAAATGATGCATGGTTATATTTTCAGATCCCAATTAGTTGGATGTAAGAGAGGTATCTATTCTATGATACAGGGTCATCTCTTTGTCTGGGATTCCTATCCAGGTTTTGTCTTTGCAAATTAAGAAAAGCTAATTAATAAGATAATAACATCGTAACCAAACAGTACTAAAACAATGAGAGAGCTGTTCCTGTACATTCTAGCATGGATTACATCAAATCCTGTTTAATACACATCTGATCTATTACTAAAATAGAAGAAGCACACAACATCCTAGCTAATGCCTAAAACTCTAAATCTTGAGACTGCATTGGTAAAACAGAAAATCACACACTATGTCAAACTATTACTAATATTATCTATAACAAAGAGTTACATATAACTCTTTGTTATATATATATATAACTCTTTGTTATATATATACTATAACTCTATACAAAGAGGCTGTTAAGATGTGTAGAGGGAAAATCAGAGAGGCAAAAGCCCAGTTTGAATCTAAGCTGGCCACTGGGGTAAAAACAAACAAGAAACCCTTTTACAAGTACATCAGCTGTAAGAGGAGGACAAAGGGGAATCTCCATTCTTTACTGGACGAGGCTGGGAATGTGATTACAGAGGGTAAGGAAAAGGCAGAGGTTCTGAATGCCTTCTTTACGTCTGTCTTTAAAAGTCGTCTCGGTCCTTCCCAGGGCTCCCCACGCTCTGACCTGGTAGTCTCGTCTGGGGAGCAGACTGAACCCCCTGTGATTCTTGAAGAAGCGGTCAGGGAATTACTACTCCAACTGGACTGCCACAAGTCCATGGGTCTGGATGAGATTCACCCAAGAGTGCTGAAGGAACTGGCGGAGGTGATCGCTGAGCCGCTTTCTGTTATCTTTCAGCACTCCCTATTAACGGGTGAGGTGCCGGAAGACTGGAGGCTTGCCAACGTGACTCCCATTTACAAGAAAGGTTGTAAGTGTTAGCCTGACCTCGGTGCCAGGGAAGGGAATGGAACGAATTGTCTTGAGGGAGATCACAAGGCAGGTGTGGGATGACCAGGAGATCAAACCTAGCCAGCATGGGTTCATGACAGGCAGGTCCTGCTTGACCAATCTGATCTCCTTCTATGATCCTGTGACCCGTCTAATAGATGAAGGAAAGGCTGTTGATGTGGTCTACTTAGACCTCAGCAAAGCCTTTGACACTGTCTCCCATGCTGTTCTCCTACAAAAGCTGGCAGCCTGTGGCTTGGATGAGTACACTCTTGGCTGGGTAAGGAGCTGGCTGGAGGGCTGGGCCCAGAGAGTGGTGGTAAATGGAGTTAAATCCAGTTGGAGACCAGTCATGAGTGGTGTTCCCCAGGGGTCAGTGCTGGGACCTGTCCTCTTCAACATCTTTATTGATGACTTGGATGAGGGCATTGAGTGCACCCTCAGTAAGATCGTGAATGACACCAAATTGGCAGGGAGTGTCAATCTGCCTGAAGGTAGCGAGGCCCTGCAGAGGGATCTGGATAGTCTGGAGAGCTGGGCGAAAGCCAACAGGATGAGGTTCAACAAGACCGAATGCCGAGTTCTGCACTTTGGCCTCAACAACCCTGGGCAGCGCTATAGGCTTGGGGCAGAATGGCTAGAGGATTGTGTTGAGGAAACGGACCTGGGGGTACTGATTGATGCTCGGCTGAACATGAGCCGACAGTGTGCCCGGGTGGCCAAGAAGGCCAACGGCACCCTGGCTTGCATCAAAAACAGTGTTACTAGCAGGAACAGAGAGGTAATTGTCCCCCTGTACTCAGCATTGGTGCGGCCGCACCTTGAGTACTGTGTTCAGTTTTGGGCCCCACACTGCAAGAAAGACATTGCGGCCCTGGAACGCGTTCAGAGGAGGGCTACAAAGCTGGTGAGGGGTCTGGAGCACAGGCCGTATGAGGAGCAGCTGAGGGAGCTGGGATTGTTCATCCTGGAGAAGAGGAGGCTCAGGGGAGACCTTATAGCTCTCTATAACTTCCTGAAGGGGGGTTGTAGTGAGCTGGGGGTTGGCCTCTTCTCTTGTGTAATCAGTGATAGAACTAGAGGGAATGGTTTTAAGCTGCGTCAGGGGAGATTCAGGCTGGACATTAGGAAGTATTGCTTTTCGGAAAGAGTAGTCAGGCATTGGAATGCACTGCCCAGGGACGTGGTGGAGTCACCAACCATGGGAGTGTTCAAGAAACGCTTGGATGTGGTGCTGAGGAATATGATTTAGCCAGGAAGTATTGGTAATGGTTGGACTAGATGATCTTCTAGGTCTTTTCCAACCTTGATAATTCTGTGATTCTGTGATTCTATAACACAGCAAGTTTCAAAGCAATACCACTAAGTAAGAAACACACAATTACAATTACTATGAAGGCTGGATGCTATTTTCTGCCTTCAGATGAGACCGAACATATCATGCTGGAACCCACGTAGGGCCAGTCCCTGTGGAAATACGAGCATATTCATGACCCCAAGTTGTCAGTGGTAGGGGACTGTCCCAAAGTCCCTTAGGCAAACGTCCCCAGTCTTGTTGAACTAAGTGTACCTTATGGGACAGGAAACGTGTTCTGCTGCAGGAAAGGGCTGTACCTGCTATGGTGGTTCTGTTAGAGTTTTAGGCATTCAGAAGTTACGTTGATGAAAAGCAAGATGAAAAGGGGTAGTGAAAGATGCAGCATTTTCCAAATTGCATTATGTTTCCCCAAAATATTTTGCAGAGATCAGTGCTGAGAGCTTGAGCAGCAATGGTGCAGCCTGTTAATTCTTTCTATATGATGGATCACTTCTTTTTGCTACTGTTACCCCTATACAAGGATTGTCAGGTGTTAGAAAGAAAGGGAAAGAGAAAGTCTTGTAGCATAATTTGGTTATAATTGTTCCTGGCCATTTGTTTTTCCTGTACTTCTGGGCTTTCAGAGTTCATCTCTGTTATGGCTGCATTTGAGCAGTTGAAGGTCTTCGGGGAAACAAATACAACCCTGCCACCCTACACAAAGGATGTTCATCTGAGACATGAATTGTCTGCATCCCAAGGAGATGAATGGATTTTTATTGAGTATCACTGCTGAGGAATGCAAGGCTTGATCTATTCTCTTGGAAGGTTTCTGCAGTAGTTTGGCTGCAGTCCATTTGTTGGAAGGAGATGATATGGCTCTCTGGGATGGAAAGGCTTTTCCAGGTTATAAATAGCAGTACTGTAACAGAGAGCAACTGATGCTCTTTGGAGAGTGATGTTTCTAAAACCCTGAAGACCTCATTCAGCCACACAGCTTCTCTGCTTGGTTTGACTGAGTACTGCTGGGGGGCTGCTGCTGTTAGTAATATGGTCTCTCTGGGGCAAGGTAGAAATATTCTGGAGCTCCAGTCCTGGAAAGAAGCAACATAGGTTTTCAGGTACGTGTCTCTTGGCTGCAGGAGGACTTCTTTTTCATGTAGACTATGGAAAGGCACTTTAAAAGAGTAAGTGGAGGACCAGCATGGCATTTTTCACAGGAAAACATACTCAGAGCTGGCACATCTCCTTGTTGTAGTCCCAGGCCCATGAGCAGCTCTGCAGCTCCATGCCTTCTGTGTGCACAATTCAGGCACCACGGTGTAAACGTGTGTGTTGTGCTGAGGGCTGGTGCAGTCTGAGGTGTAAGAATCAAAATTCCTTTTAGGTGAAGTATTTGAACTATGTGAAGAATTTGGGGATTGTTTTCTTCAGTAGTTATTTAAACATTGTCTGCAGGGGGGGGTGTGGGTGTAGGAAGCAAGTCTTTGGGTAGCAAGTGGAGTAATCAGGCACTTTGTAGCTGCTACTCAAAAAACGCCTTCACTTTTCTCTCTGTGGCTTCTTGTTCTAATGGTCTAATCTCCCTGCGATTGCTTCTTGTGTTCAGGAGTGTTTGAAGGCTCAGGACTCAGTGTCATGGTATGTCATGCACATCCTTATGTACACGGTGAGGCTTGAGGTCTGTGATGCGGTGTGGGTAAGGGGCTGGTCTTTCAACACTCTGTGCCTTAAATGTAACACCTGCAATCCTAATCTCATTTCTTGCAATGAACTCTGAAATCCCTGCTGGTAGATAAAGCTTCACCTTTGTTTTAGCCCTGCTTTGTTTGTGGTGGGAGTCCAAGACAAGGAAGTCAGTGGCTTTTTTTGCTACTGCTGCACTGTGTAGGCCCTGGAAGCTGCTGATTTGTTTACAGTACTCAGAGGTCATTCATGGTGTTAATGAAAATAGGGCTAAAACTCATCTTGGTGCTGGGCATTGAAAGTTTAGCCAACAACTCTTCCTTACGTCCTGTGTGTTATCTCTAACTCCAGCCACAGGGTTTCTTTCACTACATATGAATCATGCAAACCCATGTTGGCTGGTGGCCATTTAGTTTCTAGTTGAATGTCCACAGGGAATTAGGCATTGTGATTATGTGGCTGCTGTGGTTCTATCCATTCCTGCAGGAACTTACCTGCTCGTTAGCTCATTTCAGGTAAGCTGGAGAGAACAGCAGTGGCATTGGATCTACTTGATTTCCATCAGTATCATGTTAGTGCAGAAGGATTCCTTTACTGCTGCTTCATTGTAGAGAAGTCTGTACTGTGAGCTTAACCATTTGCAGACCTCAGAGAAGCCACCATAGGAAGCCATGCCAAAGACTTAGGTTTCTAGGCATAAAAATAGCTTTGATTGTGTTTTTATCGATACACAGTAAAAGCAATTTGTTCAACAAATCCATTCATCAAATTATCACCAAAATCTACATGTTAGCAGCTTTTTGAAGGACCTTAGTTGGACTCAGATATTGGTTTTGGAGTGCTATTGGGTCCATGGTTCCAAGGAGGATGCTGTGTGTTAAAAGGCATGGGCTGTAAAAGGGGGATTTTCAAGAGGAAGGTAGATAGAATTTCTTTTCAGTGTAGTTGTAACACAGCCATAAGGTTTGTGCTGTTGACTGTAAGGGCAAATAGGTGTGTTTCACTTTGAGACAAACCCAGAGCACCTCTGGATGTCTGAGAGGTGCAGGACTGAGTGCTGTGGTTGGACAGGCCTCAGCCCAGATGACTGCTCTCTTCCTCATCTGGATGGAGAAAGGTCCCTTTCAACACACACCATTCTGTGATGATTTCAGGCCTTGGTATGCTGTGTTCAAGAGCCCTTGTGATGCTCTTCTGGCTCACATCATGTGGAAATCCACTGTTCTAACACTGAAGCTGTCAGCAGGGGCTGAGTACCTAAGAATCCCAAAGTGCATTGGTGACTGGCAATGTCAAAATACTAAATGTAGAATCTATGTAGCAACAATGTAGAAGGTGATCCAGTAATGGAAATTTTTATCAGTACCAGAAACACTTTCATATTAACAACGTGCAATGACATACAAATTAATGACTTTTCCTCTCTTCTAGAAAAACATCTTTGCAGCATTCCTCTTGTCTCTGTGTTATTGGGGACAAAAGCCCTGCAAAATTAAAGCAAATGATTGTCTTCTGGTAAAATGAGTTTGCTAACCCAAGACTCTCTCTGCGAGTGAGTTTCGTAAAAGATAAATGGTTTGTTCAAGTAAAAAAAAAAAAAAAAAGTGGGAATTTTAATATATCCTTTCTGAACTGGGTGCAGTGCTAAAATAATTTATGCTGTGGGGGTACAGAATGAACTTGGGGTTTGTTTTTTGGGGTGGTGAGTGGGCTGAATAACCCTACAGTTTTGTACTTAGTATATTGGCTGATCCTTTTGATGATGCTAATTTAAGTGTGACTTGATCTCTCAAAGAGCCTGGTTAAGAACTGGAAGTTGGCCTGTGCTACACTTATGTGGATGCACAGTGATCTCGATAGCCAACACCAGGACTGCTTGTATTTTGCTTGAGATTGGCTGTATAGTTTTTTCTTTGTGTCCTTGTCATTTTATTTTATTTACATACCTAAGGCCTTTGTTAATTTAGTCATTTTCTGTCCCTTGGCAGGTATGTGGCTGCTTTTGGAAACATGCCTAATCGTGCTGCTCTAAGTAGTTTAGATGATTTTTGGTCAGGTTGATTTAGAGTTATAGAATCATACAGATAGGAAAAGACCTCTAAATCACAAAGTCCATCCCAGCCCCACCACGCTCACTGAACCATGTCCCTCAGTGTCACATTTTCACAGTTTTTGAACACCTCTGGGGATGGTGACTCCACATCCCTCGACTACTTGTTCTGGTGCCTTACCAATGCATCATTTGGTAGGATAGTGTGAGATTTCTTGTGTCCTTGAGAGTTTGCATCTCACTGATGGCCCAGACAGGCAAGAGTCCGGTCCTGCCCATCTGTAAGGCAGTTTTGCTTACCTTCCAAGGGTTATCTAGGGTGTGTGGAAATCGATCTCCACTGATCTTGCTGATTAAATCTGCTAGTGAAGAAATTCCCATATACAAGAAGGGTCATAAGGAGAACCTGGGGGACTACAGATCTGAGGGAGCTGGGTCTCTTTAGGTTGGAGAATCATAGAATCATAGAATCACCCAGGCTGAAAAAGACGTTGAAGATCATCAAGTCCAACCACAGCCTAACCAGCACCCTAACTCTAACAACCCTCTGCTAACTCATATCCCTGAGCACCACATCCAAATGGCTCTTAAACACATCCAGGGACTGCAACTCAACCGTCTCCCTGGGGAGCCTATTCCAGTACTTAACTACCTTTTCTGTAAACAAGTGTTTCCTAACATCCAACCTAAACTTACCTTGGTGCAACTTGAGGCCGTTTCCCCTTGTCCTGTCACTTCTCACCAGTGAGAAGAGACCAGCCCCACTCTCACTGTAAGCACCCTTCAGATACTGGAAGAGAGCGATAAGGTCTCCCCTCAGCCTCCTTTTCTTCAGACTAAACAGCCCCAGCTCCCTCAGTCTCTCCTCATAGGGTTGATTTTCTAAGCCCTTCATGAGCCTCATTGCCCTTCTCTGGATCTGCACCAGCACCTCCATGTCTTTCCTGTGCTGAGGTGCCCATAACTGAACATGGTACTTGGGATGAGGCCTCACCAATGCCGAGTACAGGGGCAGGATGACTTCCCTAGTCCTGCTCACCACGTCATTCCTGATACAAGCCAGGATGCCATTGGCCTTCTTTGCCACCTGTGCACAGGGAAGGAGAGACTGAGGGGTGACCTCATTAGTATTTATAAATATGTTAAGGGTGAGTGTCAGGAGGATGAGCCAGGCTCTTCTCGGTGACGTCCAATGATAGCACAAGGGGCAGTGGGTACAAGCTGGAACACAGGAGAAAAACTTCATCACAGTAAGGGTAACAGAACACTGGAACAGGCTGCCCAGAGAGGTTGTGGGATCTCCTTCTCTGGAGACATTCAAACCCTGCCCAGACACTCCTGTGTGACCTGGTCCAGGTGTTCCTGCTCCTGCAGGGGGATTAGACTAAATGATCTTTTGAGGTCCCTTCCAATCCCTGACATTCTGTGATTCTGTGTTTGTATTGGTTCCGTTACCCCTATGATGGGTGAGGTCCCTCTTCAATAAGCAGCAGAATCAGGTACCATTCAGACCTCCTGCTCAGAGACCCCCTGTGTGATTGTTTTATTTTCATTTGCTTACAGATAGTTTCTGTTTGTGGTTGTGCTGTTATGATAGTATCAACATGTGTTATATTACCTCAAGGGTTTAAAATGGGCTTTTACTCCAACAAGTAAATATAAAAACGAACATGACACTGGAGACTTTTACTGCTGTATCATTCTGTGGGTTGGGGTGGCCTACATTCTGTGGCTACAATGTGTGGGCTCAGCTGTGATCCTGTATTGTTTTCTCCAATGTGCTGATATTAAGGTTGCTCTGTGGCAGATGCTACTTCTGGCACTGACTTTGCATATTTGCTGTTTTTTTGCAAAGGCTTTAGACTTGCATGTAGTACAGCTGGGCTGATAGGTGGTAACTTGAGCTGCTGTAGCTGGAGGATGGGGGGGGAGAGAAAGGAGGGTGGAATGAGGGACATAGAAATTTCATTCAATGAATTGAAATATCATAGAGCAAATGAGAGCCACAACCCTTAGATCTGCTGAGGTCAGCTACCTCATTAGTGAGTAGTGCTGCCTTTGAAAACTTTCTGGCATGAAATATTTCCCCATACTTCTCTCACAGTGCAGAAATAATTGGTAGGAGGATAAAAAATAAGTGGAGGTACTGGTTGACAGGCATGGACCTGCTTGTTTATCTTGCAGAAGGGAATTAATGCAGCATGAAATAACACCAGCTTTTGTCTGTGAATGGAGGTGACAGGGGATAGGTGCATCTGACTATGCAGTGGTTCTTCAGTTACTTAGGTTAAGGGTAAACCCAAAAGGAGTATACAGTTGGTTTGTCCGCGTTCATGAGGTTTGCCAGCAGATAAGTGTAGCAGGAGCATTTGCTGTTAGTACCTTGGGAAGTGTGTGGTCCAAGTATTGGTGCCTGCTGAATGCCTTTTAAAGCCCTTCTCGGCTCTGTCAGTGTTGTGGATTAGTACAGAGGGGCAGCTCTGTGTCTGTTGGCCAAAGGGGCCTGAGCTACAAAATGATTGATAAAGAGGGAGGCTGACTAAATCCATGAGCCCCTGGGACTTGTTAGCCCATTTTCTTGTGTTTTCTGGAGGAGAAAAGAGCTGCCTCCATCCCAGCCCTACATCATTGGCTTGATGGTGGCACTGACAAATGTGGAGAGAGCCTGATGCTTTTTGCGCAGACATTTGGCATGGTGTTGTTGAGGTGAGAGTTTGGTTTAGACCCTTCTCTGCTCTTGAAGGGGTGGCTGTCAAGGGACAGGAACTTTCCATTTAGGGCTTTTTTTTTTTTTTTGCATAGGTAACAATGGGCCTGGTTTGCACTGTAGAAAAGCTGTCATGTAAATAGTGCCTGGCTCCATTGTCAACCATGTCTGGCTGTGTTCCAGCAGCTATGGTTTGCACAGTTCAGGTGTGCAGTGTGTGGAAGGCACACTTGTCCCAAGAGAATGTGGTGGGGAGAGGCAGGGAAATGTCCGATGCTGTATTTAAATAGAAATTGAGTACATGGGAAATGGGCACACGGAGAGAGAGAGACATGCCCTCCCATGTTGCTCCCCACGTGAATCATACTTGGCCATCTTTGGGGAGCATCCAGACCCTTGAAGCTCAGGCATGCAGAAAGCTCTCTGCAGTCTGAGTGCTCTGGTGGAGACTGTTTTGTTCTCTCTCTGGCTTGTTCATGCTACTGCTTCGGTGATAAATCATTATTGATATTTCTAATGAGGCTTTTAGAACTGCTCTGGAAACTTTAAAACCCTCAGCAGAAAGGTAGAGATAGGTAAAACTCCTTGGAGGCTTGATTTTCCTTCAAGGCAGGAAGGGTCAGGTACTTTTTTTTGTTTGTAACTTGTTTTCTGACTTTACTTGAAAGCCATAATGTTTCCTCTCTCTTTTTTCCTCTTGTTCTGAGTTTACTGCAGGTTTCAAAGTATCACATTCAAGCACACTGAATAAGTTTATCAAGAGTAATTCATAGTTGTACAACATAGCTGTACAGGTCTTACCGTAGAGCATAAATATCAATAGCATTTTGCAGATGGAGAAACCGAGTCTCAGACTGTGGGATTTGATTTCATTTAACTGTATGAAAGGCACCTTCATCTCACCCAAGCTGTTCCTTTGGACTTGTAGGAATGCAATCTGACTTTCATTTCATCTACGTCTGGAGGTGAGCGGCATCCCGGGATTGCTAGTTTGTCTCCATTCACCAAAAGAGGGTCCAGGCAGCTTAAACTAAACAGATCCTGCTCAGAATTACAGAACTGGAGAGTAGCAGAGCTGGCATCCTGACTTTCAGGACCTTCTCCTGTGCCATGTTTTATTAACAGCACTGATATGCAACGGACTTCTTTCTGTAACTCCTTCTCTGTGCCTTTTTATGACACTTTTTGGAGGAAGCTTCTTCCAGAGAACACCACCCTCTGCCAGTGTCCTTTCAGGTAACATGCAGTGAATTGCTAGCCTTGCTCTCCTCTCATGAGGAATGCTAGATAATACTTCATGCACTGCTCTGATAGTGTTAAACAAGCCCCAGGAATGAGAATACAGACATCAGTGGTTTGAGACTAGTGCGTTTGTTTTTGTATTTTCTGTTTTTATTTTTCAGCCTGAGAGTGTTCATTAATTGTTTTGATGCACCTGTCTTCTATTATAAATGCTGTGCTTTGTTTTAAGAGCAGAATGACGTTCATTCATTCTGAAACAACCCAGAAATTTGTTTTCTTGGGTGCTGTAAAGCAGACTAGGTATAAATGCTGCAGTTAGGAGGTGATAGGCTAATCTCATTAGTCAATGGGAGGAGGCACTCAAGTCAAGGGGTTGGATAATGAAATCTAAAGATAAAATTTGATGTGCCAGATGGCTTATCATAGTGACTCTACTAATGTGGAAGGAAGGAGAGCCACAGTAGCTTTGAAGAATAAAAGCTGCAGCAAGAGGCAATGCAGGTGATTTCTCTGAGCTAAAATCTTGATTACGCGATGACACAGTTGGTTGCAGGCCTGTGGGATTCATCTGGGCCTGCTCTTCTGTTTTTATTTTTAGCATTTTGGACAGTGAGAAAGAATCCTCAAGTTAATGACTAAGGTAATAACACTAACGCTAATTTGCTGTATTTGCATGACTGATGCAAGAATTCTTTCAGAAGAGGAGGATAAAGTCTTTGTTCTGTAGGACACACTGTCTTCACAGTTTCCTCTTTTCTTCAAACTGATCAGGAAAAGTCTTCAATTTTCATATACTCTAATATATTGATTTTAATGACCACTAAAATTTGTGCAATAAATGCTTTTAGGATGCTCATAACCATGCTCTACCAACTGAGTTATCCGGGCTAATAATTGATTAATGATCGCACAATTTAATGGAATAGCATGTCAAATAGAACCAGTTTTAGAGGACAGATGTACTAAAGTATCACTAGGGGCATTATTACTTATTGACCCTTAAGAAACAGCAAACCATGTTGGTGTTGGATGTAACAGGTAGTGCCAGCAGGGAGTCCCCTGCTTCAAGGTGCACATTTCCTCTCTCACGCATCACAGATTCTCTCCTGCATTCAGGGTCTGAAGGATTTCTTCCAGTTGTACACCATATCTGCGTGGCCAGTACGTGATACAGAGCCCAAGTGGAACACCTGCTTGGAAAACAGAATAAACTATCAAATTTAGTTCTATTAGCGTGCACTTTTGTCTAAAATGATCACAGAGGCTGCCTGCAGTGAGTGGGGAAAAAGGCATCATTAGTCTAAGGCAATGTGATGGGGTTACTTCCTGCTAGCAAACATTTCCAGGCTGATTAAGAGAGGTGCTGGGAAGATATCCAGGGCCTACTGACGCGAGAACAAAGAGGGACAGCAAACTTGCATTTCAGTTGCCTTTGCCCGCCTGCCTACGAAAAGAGCCCTCAGCCTTCAGTACTGCTGCACTTGCAGGTGGGGGGGAGTGAGGGTGACGGAGCACTGGAACAGGCTGCCCAGGGAGGTGGTGGAGTCTCCTTCTCTGGAGATATTCAAGACCCGCCTGGACGCCGAGCTGTGTGATGTGGTATATGGAGCCTGCTTTGGCAGGGGGGTTGGACTCGACGATCTCTAGAGGTCCCTTCTAGCCCCTACAATTCTGTGATTCTGTGATTCTGGGAGGGACGTGAAGCCGACCACTTCATGGCCCTGCAATTGCCAGCCCGAGCCAGGCACTGTATTGAGCAGCTACTGAAAGAGGCAGCAACACTTATCAAATGTTTGTTTCGCTTTTATTTACAACAAAGAGAAGCTAAATGCATCCAAAATACATTTCAATATGAAATCAAAAAGGCGGAATACTGGTAATGATTAAAGACACAGCTTCCTTAGTTCCCCTCTGGAGTCCATGAAAGGGAAAGCACAGCCAGGCCTGAAAACCAGACCACGCAGTGTGTGTCCTTTGGTGCACCTGTGAGGACGCAATCCAGGTGATTCTGCTATCCTTTGTGCCTTTCTGCTCAAGCCCTTATCGTTTCTTTTTGCTTTCCTTCTTGGCTTTCTTGCTCAGCTGAGCAGCACTTGCCTTGGGTTTCTTCACTGTCTCCCAAGTCTGATACTCAAAACCCTCCGAGTCCTGCAAGAATCAATTGGGAAACAGTCAGGGAGCTTTAACCATAGCCAAAACAATTTTCATATTCAGTAAGTGTAACATACTCTACTTTTTGCAAACCGTAACATACTCAAATATAATGGACACATCTATTTTATAGATGCACATCCAGATCTATGAAGTTATTTACTTCTGCTCGGTACCCTTTGCAGTCCAGTTTTTACAAATACAACCACTCTTATGAATGAACACCCATGGGTAAAATACTTATGTGTAGGAGGAGTTAAACTGCTTAGTAATTTAACAAAAGAAATAACAGCTAGATCTCCTCTGAAACAAAACAGGTGGTTCCTTGTCAGTGGAACTGAAGACAGTAATAACCAGGGTTCTGTTTTGGGAAGAATTTACAAACATTTCAGTTTTTCAAGTTGAACTTCTGCGTCTGTGGGCTACAGACACATTTTAATAGTGTATAGCAGGCAGACATCAGCTTAGAAACAAACACTTGAAATCTTACAGAGAATTTTGAGCAGAAGCCCTTTTCTCAATTTTCAAATTAACACCAGACACATGAACAGTATACGTGAGAAGATGTCAATGAACACATCTTCAAAATAGCACCGTTAAACTTGGTGCTGTTACCAAAAAGGTTCAAACTCAACACTGATAACTAAAAACCTAGCAATAAATTTTAAAGTTTACCTAGCATTTCCATGAATAATAGCATAGTCCTCAGCTGTCCATCCATTAACGTCTTTATGGAAAATTTCAGCACCATAGCGAAGAAGCATTTCTACCAACTTAAGCTCCCCACCGGCCGCTGCAGTCATAAGTGGGGTTCTACAGCATCCAAAATACAAGACAAACCATACAATTTAGTCAGACATTGTAATTATTTTAATTCCCATTTGCTCAATCTCAAAGAAAATCACTTTATGAACAGAAAAAAAAGCTTCTATATTAACAACACTTGCATACAAACTTGGCATCAATTTGAAAAACTCTCTCTGGCATAACAGCAATGTTGCTGGCACAATAGCAATTTTCCTGCCACAGCGGCTACCAGAAACAATGTTTTCTTGCAGTTCTCAATGCAGAAAACATGCAATAATGCATGTCACCTGCCAAGCTGAGACCTGCTTTCTCCAGTCACTCAACGAGCTCTTTCTCTGTGTCTTTCTACTTCAATGCTCATTCCCATCCCTCCCATCAGTCCAACCTGAAGACAACTAAGGTGACCTGCAGAGTTTAGACCATCTCCTCACCTTTCACACGGATCTCGAGTGTGAACATCATCTCCTTTTTTAAGAAGGAGCTCTACCATTTCTTTGTGATTTTCAGAGATAGCAAGAGTAAGAGGAGTACATCCGTCCTGAAAGAACAGAAATAATTCAAGTTAAAAATCAAAAGAAACAAACAAAAAATCTACAATAAAAATATCAATGCAACTTTTTGAACTTCTCTATTGAATCTCGAAATGTACCTTATTCTGAGCATTGATACGGGCACTGTGCTCAATTAACATCCCTGCTAGAAATGTGTTAGGAGTTACAGCAGCCAAGTGAAGGGCAGTGTTGCCACCAGCATCTGCCAGGTTCGGATCAGCACCATGCTCTAGCAGGATCACTGCACATCTTTCTTTCTGGCATTGTACTGCCTGGAAACAACACACACACACACACAAAAAAAAAAAAAAGGTAAAATTTCCAGCAGTCATATTTCACTGTGTCACTACACTACTACAACTTCCCATTCCTGGAAAATAAAAGCATCTGCCAAGATTATCTAGCACATGCCAAAGCCACACTGATTACAGCATGCATGCTTCTACACAGACTTACTTAAAGAATCTGGAAAGACATCATTTAATACATAATCAATAATTCCTACTTGCAGCAACATAGTATGTTCTACTTACCTTCATCAGTGGAGATCTGTTATCACTGTCAAAAAGATTTAGCTTACACTTGTTTTCTACTAGAAACGTAACGACATCTTCACGTCCATTTGCACAAGCAAGATGCAGTGGTGTCCTAAAAGTGAAACGTGTAAATTGAAACAGACAGCTAAATAAATATTTTCACTCTGTGGTACATGAACAGGGCAAATTGCATTTCTTTATCCCAATTACCTCCCAAAATAAACAAAATAAAATAAAAACAAGCTTATTCCATTACCAGCGTGCACCAAACCATGTCCCTTAGTACAACATCTACATGTTTCTTGAACACCTCCAGGGACGGTGACTTTACCACCAACCTGGGCAGCCCATTCCAGTGCACAACCACTCTCTGGAGAGGCTTATCCTAGCATCCAACGTGAACCTCCCCTGGTGCAAGCTGAGGCTGTTCCCTCTTGTCCTAACAGCTCCCATCACGGGCAGGCTGATGAGTACCCTCCATAAGACCAGCGTCCTCCAAGGCAAAGAAGATGAGGACGAAATAACAGGCAGAACGTCAAATAACTCATCATGCCTTGTCACAGACATGGAACAACTCGAGGGTGACTGTCCCCACTGAGAAATTCCCAAATAAGTATACAAGATCCTTCACCTCCGAATAGAAGCCTGACAATATTGATCTGAGCACTGTATTTATTATTTATTTAGCACAATGTACCGCAAAGAGCTCGAATGAGTAATTTAACTGTAACAAACACAACTTTGTGCAGGAGCCCCTCCTCACCCAAAAGCAGCCGTTACCAAGCACTGGGGAATATGACAACCTAAAGGAACCACCATCAGCTTCGCAAGCAAGAAAGCCTTCATGAAGCCAGCAGCCTTATCGCTGCCTTTTCTCACCAGCCCCCAACAGAGCTCCCAGCTCGGAGGAATGCCGAGCAGCCCTACGAGGGATCCAGGCCGGGAGGGCACATCGGAGCGGCCTCTACCGGCCGTCCCAGCCACGTGCGGCCCCCGTTAACAGCAGCCCTCTGTGCCCAGGTCATGCAGCGGGGATCCCGGCCCGGCCCGCCGCCCTTACCGCTGCGCCTTGTCGCGCTCGTCGATGTCGTGCTTCTTCAGTCCTTGCTGCACCAGGGCCAGGTCTCCGGCGGCGGCCCCTCGGTGCAGCTTGGTCAGCTCCTTCCGGCGGATCTCGTACGCACCGGCGGAGCACGCCGAGGCGGCGCTGCCGGGCGGCGGATCCTGTTTTTTCTTCTTTACGAAGCTGAGCATCTTCTTCATATTGTCTCAAAACTCTGCCGGGCCGAGCCCCGAGCAGGACGCGGAAACACGGCGCACGCTCAGGAAGCCGCGGCCCAACCCACAGGCTGCAGGGCAGCCTCAGGCTCCCAGCCGGAGCCGGGAGCCCCACGTATGCGTTATACGTGCGATATTAAGCGATACTAAGCGATATGAAGCGATATCAAGAGGATACACACCCGCGGAGAGCAGGAGTGTGCGCGTCTGTAGGCTCGGCTGCCTCAGAAAGCGGTTGGCAACGGTGTGTCCTGGGGCCGTTGCCTTTGGAATAGTCACGGGGATAACCGTCTGCAGGGTTATTTCTTGCCCTACTTGTGGGTATTATTTAATAGGGATCTCAAAGCACGCGTTTTTAACCTGTTACTAAACCAGTTGTCAGCTTTCTGTCTTCAGTTTTCCCATCTTCCCCTCCCCCCCTCCACCTTTGTTCATACTGTTTATTAAATCTTTAATATGGGTGATTTTGAATAATATTTTTAATTCATTCCTGTTAAAAACAAATAGTTCCATTTAATTTTTATTTTTCTTCAGAAATTGGTATTTCCTGTCACAGTTCCTCATATTCTCAGTGTGTTCTCTTTGGTAATCTGGAGCTTTCTCTAAGAACCATTGAGCAATTGCTATTCCTATTGCTGTCTGTGTGAGGTGATTCCTCTTCTCTTACCCAGTACTAGATCCACGTAGCACAGTAAGATTTTCAAGTAAGGGCTTAAGTGTGGCTTAAGTGTTGCGTAAGCATTGGCATTTGGGTTAGTCTGCTAAAGACTCACCTTTCCTTTGACATAACAATACGGCTGGATAATTTAGCTCACAATCCTTGCAGCTCTGAGGTACAAAATGGCAGTCTGAAGCTCTCTTTTTGCAGTCTTTATTTTTCCCCTACTAAATCACTGTGTGTATTTTGCTTATTGAAGAGTAACAGTGGCAGTAAAGGCTTGTGTGCTGCGTGTTGTCTGGTCATAGAATCTTTTAATCATAGAATGGAATGGCCTGGATTGAAAAGGCCCACAATGACCATCTAGTTTCAACCCCCCTGGATATAGCCACATCCAGCCTGGCCTTGAATGTCTCCAGGGATGGGGCATCCTCAACCCCCTTGGGCAACCTGTTTCAGTGAGTTACCACCCTCTGTGTGAAAAACTTCCTCCTAATATCTAACCTAAACCTCCCCTGCCTTAGTTTCAAACCATTCCCCTTGTCCTATCAGTATCCACAGGTGATTTACTACGCCTGATTTGCAGCTGATGTGTTTACAAGCTGGGAAATCTGGCTGGGCAGATAGCATGTTTCTGCATTGCTTGCTCCAGGGCTTTGAAGAGAACTGGGCAGTTGCAGGTAGAGACTATAGCAGCTCCAGCTCTGTCTAGGTTGGAGAGCTGGAGCTGAGGTGGTGCTTTTGATGTTACACTCTTGCTTCCCTATGCAGCCAATGTGTATGCTTAAATACAGTTTTGCTTGTTCCTGGTCCAGTCTGAAGCTCTCACACTGTATCTCATGCACATGGTCTGTTAATCCTCAGCTGGATTAACAGCTAGTTTCTATTGATAATGCTGAAAGAATTCCTTTTGGCTTACTCTAAATGAAAAAGATGCAGCTATGCTTCCCATTTTAACAATGAAAATTAAGAATAGGTTTCAAGATTGAAAAAAAATATATATATCATTTATTTGCTTTCTTTATGACTCCATTTTCAGTTGACATAAATACATGACTTGCAGATTTTCAAATGGAATATATGGAGTTGCAACTAAAAGTTTGATCATGTCTCTCTACCAGACCTCTACAAGTCTCATTTTACCAGAGAGAAATATCCTCCTTCTTACTTGTGTCACCGCTTCTGGCAGTAAATACATTTGTGAGTGACTGTTATTCAAGGCTGAAGCACAGGAAGAGTAAAATTTCATCAAAACTGTGATCAAAACCTGGAGTTCTCACTGAGAATGGCAATCACTGCCATTAAAGCAGCCTCATGTGGTTGTTTCACAGAAACAAGATCACATATCCCACTAGTTTTGTGGGTTTTTTGGTCTCTTTTTTACATGCTTTAATAATAAAGACTAAAAATTAAGTTTTGTTATTTTGTATATGCAGTGTTTCTTCCTGAAGTTCACACCTTATTGCCACTCTTGCCAGTATCAGTACAGCACAGGGCCTGCAGTCACCTCCCTACCTCCCCAGACCAAATCCATGAATCATTTGCTTCTCATAGGCCTCAGATGAAAATACTATTTTATAACAACTCTAACCACGTTAAGGACAGTGAGACACTTCAAGTCAGTGCTGTGCAGTTCTACAAACTTGGCAAATACCTCTAATGCAGGAGGAATGTCTAACGTGCAGCCTGAGGTCTTCGATACCACAACTAAAGCAGATCTAAACCTGAAAATACTTACACCAGCATGTTAGTGTAAACCCTTACCTTCTCTAGTGTTAACTACGGCTTGCCATAGCATCGTGGCAAGTCTCAAAACCACAAACGTGGGGAAATAATGAATGGCAGGATTTTCAGAGTAGCCTATGGTCAGCACAGCTTGGGAATTCAGCTCTCCTAGGCCCTCCAGGAAAATGTCATCATGCATTTTCCTCACAGAATTACTTAACTAGTCTCAGGAGCTTGCAAAACCCACAGAGGTTTTTAACTAGCTTACTGAAGCAAAGGCTTGAAGGTTGTCCTGAGGGGCTTCATTCGTTTTGCTTTGTTGCTGAGCTGTGGTTTCCAGTCTGTCACTTCCAGCCTTGAGCCTGAAAGAGAGACAGGCCTTGCTGTGGACATTCACAAGAGCACAACTTCTGAAAGAGCAGTCTTTATGGAGGGAAACTGACAACTTCTACTTTCAAAAACTCACGTTACTTAATTGCATTCCCTTCTATTAGAATTCAAAAAATAGCTTTTGAAAGGAACATGCACACAATTTTCCCAGCATGGAAAAAGCAACTTCTTGATTGGCAGCCCTCCTAATTACAGGTTAGTAAAACAAGGCAACCAACTTTCATATCACTGAATCTACCCTGCTGAAACGATGCTCAGTGTGCTACAGCAACCTGAGCTCATGCCCCCACTGTAACCTTAAGCTGCTCATAGGAGCAGACACGGAATGCAGCAGCCCCATTCCTTCCCAGTCACTGTCATAGCTGAGTGCACGCTGAAGCATCCTGAGCTACAGAAATGTCCCAGAGAAGGAATCAGCTCTCCACTCTGGGTTGTTACAGCAAAGACCTGAGCACCACTCTCTGGGAACTACGTGGAAACTTAGGACGGACATGGAGAAACCTCAGAGTCCAGAGCTTTGATGTGAGTATATGGCTTGTGTTGTCGTGTAATTTGGTGCCTGTTTACATTAAACATCCCCAATATGGCTGCAGTCTTTCATGTGGCACAAGCTTAGCAAAAGGGCCAATTCACAGTTGGGCATTGAAGGCAGGAGCTTGGTCTCCTCCTAGAATCAGGGATGGGGAGAATTCAGAAATACCCATTGCTCATCCACTGTTAGGTTCATGTCAGCTTCAGTGCAGAAACCTGCAGGGGGAGCAAAGTGTTTCTGTGTATCCACTAGAAGGCTGTTTCTAACACACTGCTTTGCCCCTCCAGCTTGTGAAAAGCACTCAGGCCTGCTAGCAGCATTATGTACCTTGAACAGCTGGCCTAGAGCTTAAGTATTTCAAGGTGTCATTGTTCAGAAGCATAAGGCAGAGGCAGCAGCAGAGGGAGGTGGGTCCAGAGGTGACAAGCCTAGAAGTAAGCAAGCCAAGAAGTAAGCAAGCCAACAGGGGTCCCTGCCCATCCTTCAGAGAAAGTACCTCAGAGTACTGGGGAGATTCAGTCTTCCTCTTGCTCTGCTCCTGCTGCAGGCAGGGCACCTATGAAGAATGGACAAAGTGAGACACATTCAGTCTCTTGCAGTGAGTTTTCCTAAGTCTGTTAAGCCCTGTCATCAAAGCTTTGCCATGCTCTCTGTGGGGAAGTGCAGCTGCAAGCTTTGTTAAAAATTGTTGGTATCTAGCTTTACAACGTGAGTTTTCCATTTATCATGTTCTGTGTTTTTTTTCAAGATTGTAATAGGGCCCTCTGTCAAAAGAAGCCCAACTCTATGCAGAGAGATGTGCATAATCAGGCAGAGCTTTCTAAAGAACAGCACCTGTTGCAGAACGGCGGGAGAAAAGCAAACGATCACACCTGTCATTGACATATGATCAGCTAATCTCGTTTATTCCTTGACTGCGTGTACATTTATAATACGGATAATTAGCTCATACATATTGCAAAAGTGGAGCTCATCATTGGTTCCCAATTACATACCATCCCCAAGTATCTTTGCAGCTTCTTGTTATCATCCTGAAAGCTACTCCCTTGCTGAGTTCACAAAACCATGGCTAGTTTCTCACCATCCCAGGGCATCCTGTTGTTCTCACTGTCCTTGCAGGTGTTATGGCTGCTTGATTAACTGCACCGTGTTTACGACCCTTCTCAGCTAACTAGCTGTAAAAAACACTCTCTACATTTCCCCCGTTTTCTTTTAGGCTGAAAAGGCTCAGTTTACCGACCGACTAACCATATTTAACAAACAATTCAGTTCATTTGTTCAATTAGTTCTCATGTAGTTTTATCCTGCTCCGTAGCTGCTGCTCTGTGAACTCCTTATCTTGATCCATGGCTGCTGCTCCATAAAATTCTTCTTGTATTACAACAATTTCAAGATACTGCCTATAGAATAACAACACTACTTATATTAATAACATAACTATGATAACTCAATCAAGGCCTTGATTGACAATACTCTAAAAGTGAAAAAAGAGACAAGTCAAATACAACATAACAACATTACTGTTAAACCCACTAAAAAGAACAAATATGTTTGTACTGCAACCTAAGTTTCTGCAACCTGAAAATAAATCTGTGAGGGTCCCATTGTGTTAATCTGTAACTGATTTGGAAAAGTCTTCAATTTTCATATACTCTGATACATTGATTTTTTAATGACCACTAAAATTTGTGCAATAAATGCTTTTAAGATGCTCATAACCATGCTCTACTGACTGAGTTATCCGGGCTAATAATTGATTAATGATCGCGCAATTTAATGGAATAGCATGTCAAATAGAACCAATTTTAGAGGAAAAATGTACTAGAGTATCACTAGGGGCATTATTACTTACTGACCCTTGAGAAACAGCAAGCCATGTTGGTGTTGGATGTAACAGGTAGTGCCAGCAGGGCGTCCCCTGCTTCAGGGTGCCTTTCCTCTCTCACCCATCACAGATTCTCTCCTGCATTCAGGGTCTGAAGGATTTCTTCCAGTTGTACACCACATCCGCATGGCCAGTGTGTGATATAGAGCCCAAGTGGAACACCTGCTTGGAAAACAGAATAAACTATCAAATTTAGTTCTATTAGCGTGCACTTTCCTCTAAAATGATGCATGGTTATATTTTCAGATCCCAATTAGTTGGATGTAAGAGAGGTATCTATTCTATGATACAGGGTCATCTCTTTGTCTGGGATTCCTATCCAGGTTTTGTCTTTGCAAATTAAGAAAAGCTAATTAATAAGATAATAACATCGTAACCAAACAGTACTAAAACAATGAGAGAGCTGTTCCTGTACATTCTAGCATGGATTACATCAAATCCTGTTTAATACACATCTGATCTATTACTAAAATAGAAGAAGCACACAACATCCTAGCTAATGCCTAAAACTCTAAATCTTGAGACTGCATTGGTAAAACAGAAAATCACACACTATGTCAAACTATTACTAATATTATCTATAACAAAGAGTTACATATAACTCTTTGTTATATATATATATAACTCTTTGTTATATATATACTATAACTCTATACAAAGAGGCTGTTAAGATGTGTAGAGGGAAAATCAGAGAGGCAAAAGCCCAGTTTGAATCTAAGCTGGCCACTGGGGTAAAAACAAACAAGAAACCCTTTTACAAGTACATCAGCTGTAAGAGGAGGACAAAGGGGAATCTCCATTCTTTACTGGACGAGGCTGGGAATGTGATTACAGAGGGTAAGGAAAAGGCAGAGGTTCTGAATGCCTTCTTTACGTCTGTCTTTAAAAGTCGTCTCGGTCCTTCCCAGGGCTCCCCACGCTCTGACCTGGTAGTCTCGTCTGGGGAGCAGACTGAACCCCCTGTGATTCTTGAAGAAGCGGTCAGGGAATTACTACTCCAACTGGACTGCCACAAGTCCATGGGTCTGGATGAGATTCACCCAAGAGTGCTGAAGGAACTGGCGGAGGTGATCGCTGAGCCGCTTTCTGTTATCTTTCAGCACTCCCTATTAACGGGTGAGGTGCCGGAAGACTGGAGGCTTGCCAACGTGACTCCCATTTACAAGAAAGGTTGTAAGGAGGATCCGGGGAACTACAGGCCTGTTAGCCTGACCTCGGTGCCAGGGAAGGGAATGGAACGAATTGTCTTGAGGGAGATCACAAGGCAGGTGTGGGATGACCAGGAGATCAAACCTAGCCAGCATGGGTTCATGACGGGCAGGTCCTGCTTGACCAATCTGATCTCCTTCTATGATCCTGTGACCCGTCTAATAGATGAAGGAAAGGCTGTTAATGTGGTCTACTTAGACCTCAGCAAAGCCTTTGACACTGTCTCCCATGCTGTTCTCCTACAAAAGCTGGCAGCCCGTGGCTTGGATGAGTACACTCTTGGCTGGGTAAGGAGCTGGCTGGAGGGCTGGGCCCAGAGAGTGGTGGTAAATGGAGTTAAATCCAGTTGGAGACCAGTCATGAGTGGTGTTCCCCAGGGGTCAGTGCTGGGACCTGTCCTCTTCAACATCTTTATTGATGACTTGGATGAGGGCATTGAGTGCACCCTCAGTAAGATCGTGAATGACACCAAATTGGCAGGGAGTGTCAATCTGCCTGAAGGTAGCGAGGCCCTGCAGAGGGATCTGGATAGTCTGGAGAGCTGGGCGAAAGCCAACAGGATGAGGTTCAACAAGACCGAATGCCGAGTTCTGCACTTTGGCCTCAACAACCCTGGGCAGCGCTATAGGCTTGGGGCAGAATGGCTAGAGGATTGTGTTGAGGAAACGGACCTGGGGGTACTGATTGATGCTCGGCTGAACATGAGCCGACAGTGTGCCCGGGTGGCCAAGAAGGCCAACGGCACCCTGGCTTGCATCAAAAACAGTGTTACTAGCAGGAACAGAGAGGTAATTGTCCCCCTGTACTCAGCATTGGTGCGGCTGCACCTTGAGTACTGTGTTCAGTTTTGGGCCCCACACTGCAAGAAAGACATTGCAGCCCTGGAACGCGTTCAGAGGAGGGCTACAAAGCTGGTGAGGGGTCTGGAGCACAGGCCGTATGAGGAGCAGCTGAGGGAGCTGGGATTGTTCATCCTGGAGAAGAGGAGGCTCAGGGGAGACCTTATAGCTCTCTATAACTTCCTGAAGGGGGGTTGTAGTGAGCTGGGGGTTGGCCTCTTCTCTTGTGTAATCAGTGATAGAACTAGAGGGAATGGTTTTAAGCTGCGTCAGGGGAGATTCAGGCTGGACATTAGGAAGTATTACTTTTCGGAAAGAGTAGTCAGGCATTGGAATGCACTGCCCAGGGACGTGGTGGAGTCACCAACCATGGGAGTGTTCAAGAAACGCTTGGATGTGGTGCTGAGGAATATGATTTAGCCAGGAAGTATTGGTAATGGTTGGACTAGATGATCTTCTAGGTCTTTTCCAACCTTGATAATTCTGTGATTCTGTGATTCTATAACACAGCAAGTTTCAAAGCAATACCACTAAGTAAGAAACACACAATTACAATTACTATGAAGGCTGGATGCTATTTTCTGCCTTCAGATGAGACCGAACATATCATGCTGGAACCCACGTAGGGCCAGTCCCTGTGGAAATACGAGCATATTCATGACCCCAAGTTGTCAGTGGTAGGGGACTGTCCCAAAGTCCCTTAGGCAAACGTCCCCAGTCTTGTTGAACTAAGTGTACCTTATGGGACAGGAAACGTGTTCTGCTGCAGGAAAGGGCTGTACCTGCTATGGTGGTTCTGTTAGAGTTTTAGGCATTCAGAAGTTACGTTGATGAAAAGCAAGATGAAAAGGGGTAGTGAAAGATGCAGCATTTTCCAAATTGCATTATGTTTCCCCAAAATATTTTGCAGAGATCAGTGCTGAGAGCTTGAGCAGCAATGGTGCAGCCTGTTAATTCTTTCTATATGATGGATCACTTCTTTTTGCTACTGTTACCCCTATACAAGGATTGTCAGGTGTTAGAAAGAAAGGGAAAGTCTTGTAGCATAATTTGGTTATAATTGTTCCTGGCCATTTGTTTTTCCTGTACTTCTGGGCTTTCAGAGTTCATCTCTGTTATGGCTGCATTTGAGCAGTTGAAGGTCTTCGGGGAAACAAATACAACCCTGCCACCCTACACAAAGGATGTTCATCTGAGACATGAATTGTCTGCATCCCAAGGAGATGAATGGATTTTTATTGAGTATCACTGCTGAGGAATGCAAGGCTTGATCTATTCTCTTGGAAGGATTCTGCAGTAGTTTGGCTGCAGTCCATTTGTTGGAAGGAGATGATATGGCTCTCTGGGATGGAAAGGCTTTTCCAGGTTATAAATAGCAGTACTGTAACAGAGAGCAACTGATGCTCTTTGGAGAGTGATGTTTCTAAAACCCTGAAGACCTCATTCAGCCACACAGCTTCTCTGCTTGGTTTGACTGAGTACTGCTGGGGGGCTGCTGCTGTTAGTAATATGGTCTCTCTGGGGCAAGGTAGAAATATTCTGGAGCTCCAGTCCTGGAAAGAAGCAACATAGGTTTTCAGGTACGTGTCTCTTGGCTGCAGGAGGACTTCTTTTTCATGTAGACTATGGAAAGGCACTTTAAAAGAGTAAGTGGAGGACCAGCATGGCATTTTTCACAGGAAAACATACTCAGAGCTGGCACATCTCCTTGTTGTAGTCCCAGGCCCATGAGCAGCTCTGCAGCTCCATGCCTTCTGTGTGCACAATTCAGGCACCACGGTGTAAACGTGTGTGTTGTGCTGAGGGCTGGTGCAGTCTGAGGTGTAAGAATAAAAATTCCTTTTAGGTGAAGTATTTGAACTATGTGAAGAGTTTGGGGATTGTTTTCTTCAGTAGTTATTTAAACATTGTCTGCAGGGGGGGTGTGGGTGTAGGAAGCAAGTCTTTGGGGAGCAAGTGGAGTAATCAGGCACTTTGTAGCTGCTACTCAAAAAACGCCTTCACTTTTCTCTCTGTGGCTTCTTGTTCTAATGGTCTAATCTCCCTGCGATTGCTTCTTGTGTTCAGGAGTGTTTGAAGGCTCAGGACTCAGTGTCATGGTATGTCATGCACATCCTTATGTACACGGTGAGGCTTGAGGTCTGTGATGCGGTGTGGGTAAGGGGCTGGTCTTTCAACACTCTGTGCCTTAAATGTAACACCTGCAATCCTAATCTCATTTCTTGCAATGAACTCTGAAATCCCTGCTGGTAGATAAAGCTTCACCTTTGTTTTAGCCCTGTTTTGTTTGTAGTGGGAGTCCAAGACAAGGAAGTCAGTGGCTTTTTTTGCTACTGCTGCACTGTGTAGGCCCTGGAAGCTGCTGATTTGTTTACAGTACTCAGAGGTCATTCATGGTGTTAATGAAAATAGGGCTAAAACTCATCTTGGTGCTGGGCATTGAAAGTTTAGCCAACAACTCTTCCTTACGTCCTGTGTGTTATCTCTAACTCCAGCCACAGGGTTTCTTTCACTACATATGAATCATGCAAACCCATGTTGGCTGGTGGCCATTTAGTTTCTAGTTGAATGTCCACAGGGAATTAGGCATTGTGATTATGTGGCTGCTGTGGTTCTATCCATTCCTGCAGGAACTTACCTGCTCGTTAGCTCATTTCAGGTAAGCTGGAGAGAACAGCAGTGGCATTGGATCTACTTGATTTCCATCAGTATCATGTTAGTGCAGAAGGATTCCTTTACTGCTGCTTCATTGTAGAGAAGTCTGTACTGTGAGCTTAACGATTTGCAGACCTCGGAGAAGCCACCATAGGAAGCCATGCCAAAGACTTAGGTTTCTAGGCATAAAAATAGCTTTGATTGTGTTTTTATCGATACACAGTAAAAGCAATTTGTTCAACAAATCCATTCATCAAATTATCACCAAAATCTACATGTTAGCAGCTTTTTGAAGGACCTTAGTTGGACTCAGATATTGGTTTTGGAGTGCTATTGGGTCCATGGTTCCAAGGAGGATGCTGTGTGTTGAAAGGCGTGGGCTGTAAAAGGGGGATTTTCAAGAGGAAGGTAGATAGAATTTCTTTTCAGTGTAGTTGTAACACAGCAATAAGGTTTGTGCTGTTGACTGTAAGGGCAAATAGGTGTGTTTCACTTTGAGACAAACCCAGAGCACCTCTGGATGTCTGAGAGGTGCAGGACTGAGTGCTGTGGTTGGACAGGCCTCAGCCCAGATGACTGCTCTCTTCCTCATCTGGATGGAGAAAGGTCCCTTTCAACACACACCATTCTGTGATGATTTCAGGCCTTGGTATGCTGTGTTCAAGAGCTCTTGTGATGCTCTTCTGGCTCACATCATGTAGAAATCCACTGTTCTAACACTGAAGCTGTCAGCAGGGGCTGAGTACCTAAGAATCCCAAAGTGCATTGGTGACTGGCAATGTCAAAATACTAAATGTAGAATCTATGTAGCAACAATGCAGAAGGTGATCCAGTAATGGAAATTTTTATCAGTACCAGAAACACTTTCATATTAACAACGTGCAATGACATACAAATTAATGACTTTTCCTCTCTTCTAGAAAAACATCTTTGCAGCATTCCTCTTGTCTCTGTGTTATTGGGGACAAAAGCCCTGCAAAATTAAAGCAAATGATTGTCTTCTGGTAAAATGAGTTTGCTAACTCAAGACTCTGCGAGCGAGTTTCGTAAAAGATAAATGGTTTGTTCAAGTAAAAAAAAAAAAAAAAAAAGTGGGAATTTTAATATATCCTTTCTGAACTGGGTGCAGTGCTAAAATAATTTATGCTGTGGGGGTACAGAATGAACTTGGGGTTTGTTTTTTGGGGTGGTGAGTGGGCTGAATAACCCTACAGTTTTGTACTTAGTATATTGGCTGATCCTTTTGATGATGCTAATTTAAGTGTGGCTTGATCTCTCAAAGAGCCTGGTTAAGAACTGGAAGTTGGCCTGTGCTACACTTATGTGGATGCACAGTGATCTCGATAGCCAACACCAGGACTGCTTGTATTTTGCTTGAGATTGGCTGTATAGTTTTTTCTTTGTGTCCTTGTCATTTTATTTTATTTACATACCTAAGGCCTTTGTTAATTTAGTCATTTTCTGTCCCTTGGCAGGTATGTGGCTGCTTTTGGAAACATGCCTAATCGTGCTGCTCTAAGTAGTTTAGATGATTTTTGGTCAGGTTGATTTAGAGTTATAGAATCATACAGATAGGAAAAGACCTCTAAGATCACAAAGTTCATCCCAGCCCCACCACGCTCACTGAACTATGTCCCTCAGTGTCACATTTTCACAGTTTTTGAACACCTCTGGGGATGGTGACTCCACATCCCTCGACTACTTGTTCTGGTGCCTTACCAATGCATCATTTGGTAGGATAGTGTGAGATTTCTTGTGTCCTTGAGAGTTTGCATCTCACTGATGGCCCAGACAGGCAAGAGTCCAGTCCTGCCCATCTGTAAGGCAGTTTTGCTTACCTTCCAAGGATTATCTAGGGTGTGTGGAAATCGATCTCCACTGATCTTGCTGATTAAATCTGCTAGTGAAGAAATTCCCATATACAAGAAGGGTCATAAGGAGAACCTGGGGGACTACAGATCTGAGGGAGCTGGGTCTCTTTAGGTTGGAGAATCATAGAATCATAGAATCACCCAGGTTGAAAAAGACCTTGAAGATCATCAAGTCCAACCACAGCCTAACCAGCACCCTAACTCTAACAACCCTCTGCTAACTCATATCCCTGAGCACCACATCCAAATGGCTCTTAAACACATCCAGGGACTGCAACTCAACCGTCTCCCTGGGGAGCCTATTCCAGTACTTAACTACCTTTTCTGTAAACAAGTGTTTCCTAACATCCAACCTAAACTTACCTTGGTGCAACTTGAGGCCGTTTCCCCTTGTCCTGTCACTTCTCACCAGTGAGAAGAGACCAGCCCCACTCTCACTGTAAGCACCCTTCAGATACTGGAAGAGAGCGATAAGGTCTCCCCTCAGCCTCCTTTTCTTCAGACTAAACAGCCCCAGCTCCCTCAGTCTCTCCTCATAGGGTTGATTTTCTAAGCCCTTCATGAGCCTCATTGCCCTTCTCTGGATCTGCACCAGCACCTCCATGTCTTTCCTGTGCTGAGGTGCCCATAACTGAACATGGTACTTGGGATGAGGCCTCACCAATGCCGAGTACAGGGGCAGGATGACTTCCCTAGTCCTGCTCACCACGTCATTCCTGATACAAGCCAGGATGCCATTGGCCTTCTTTGCCACCTGTGCACAGGGAAGGAGAGACTGAGGGGTGACCTCATTAGTATTTATAAATATGTTAAGGGTGAGTGTCAGGAGGATGAGCCAGGCTCTTCTCGGTGACGTCCAATGATAGCACAAGGGGCAGTGGGTACAAGCTGGAACACAGGAGAAAAACTTCATCACAGTAAGGGTAACAGAACACTGGAACAGGCTGCCCAGAGAGGTTGTGGGATCTCCTTCTCTGGAGACATTCAAACCCTGCCCAGACACTCCTGTGTGACCTGGTCCAGGTGTTCCTGCTCCTGCAGGGGGATTAGACTAAATGATCTTTTGAGGTCCCTTCCAATCCCTGACATTCTGTGATTCTGTGTTTGTATTGGTTCCGTTACCCCTATGATGGGTGAGGTCCCTCTTCAATAAGCAGCAGAATCAGGTACCATTCAGACCTCCTGCTCAGAGACCCCCTGTGTGATTGTTTTATTTTCATTTGCTTACAGATAGTTTCTGTTTGTGGTTGTGCTGTTATGATAGTATCAACATGTGCTATATTACCTCAAGGGTTTAAAATGGGCTTTTACTCCAACAAGTAAATATAAAAACGAACATGACACTGGAGACTTTTACTGCTGTATCATTCTGTGGGTTGGGGTGGCCTACATTCTGTGGCTACAATGTGTGGGCTCAGCTGTGATCCTGTATTGTTTTCTCCAATGTGCTGATATTAAGGTTGCTCTGTGGCAGATGCTACTTCTGGCACTGACTTTGCATATTTGCTGTTTTTTTGCAAAGGCTTTAGACTTGCATGTAGTACAGCTGGGCTGATAGGTGGTAACTTGAGCTGCTGTAGCTGGAGGATGGGGGGGGAGAGAAAGGAGGGTGGAATGAGGGACATAGAAATTTCATTCAATGAATTGAAATATCATAGAGCAAATGAGAGCCACAACCCTTAGATCTGCTGAGGTCAGCTACCTCATTAGTGAGTAGTGCTGCCTTTGAAAACTTTCTGGCATGAAATATTTCCCCATACTTCTCTCACAGTGCAGAAATAATTGGTAGGAGGATAAAAAATAAGTGGAGGTACTGGTTGACAGGCATGGACCTGCTTGTTTATCTTGCAGAAGGGAATTAATGCAGCATGAAATAACACCAGCTTTTGTCTGTGAATGGAGGTGACAGGGGATAGGTGCATCTGACTATGCAGTGGTTCTTCAGTTACTTAGGTTAAGGGTAAACCCAAAAGGAGTATACAGTTGGTTTGTCCGTGTTCATGAGGTTTGCCAGCAGATAAGTGTAGCAGGAGCATTTGCTGTTAGTACCTTGGGAAGTGTGTGGTCCAAGTATTGGTGCCTGCTGAATGCCTTTTAAAGCCCTTCTCGGCTCTGTCAGTGTTGTGGATTAGTACAGAGGGGCAGCTCTGTGTCTGTTGGCCAAAGGGGCCTGAGCTACAAAATGATTGATAAAGAGGGAGGCTGACTAAATCCGTGAGCCCCTGGGACTTGTTAGCCCATTTTCTTGTGTTTTCTGGAGGAGAAAAGAGCTGCCTCCATCCCAGCCCTACATCATTGGCTTGATGGTGGCACTGACAAATGTGGAGAGAGCCTGATGCTTTTTGCGCAGACATTTGGCATGGTGTTGTTGAGGTGAGAGTTTGGTTTAGACCCTTCTCTGCTCTTGAAGGGGTGGCTGTCAAGGGACAGGAACTTTCCATTTAGGGCTTTTTTTTTTTTTTTGCATAGGTAACAATGGGCCTGGTTTGCACTGTAGAAAAGCTGTCATGTAAATAGTGCCTGGCTCCATTGTCAACCATGTCTGGCTGTGTTCCAGCAGCTATGGTTTGCACAGTTCAGGTGTGCAGTGTGTGGAAGGCACACTTGTCCCAAGAGAATGTGGTGGGGAGAGGCAGGGAAATGTCCGATGCTGTATTTAAATAGAAATTGAGTACATGGGAAATGGGCACACGGAGAGAGAGAGACATGCCCTCCCATGTTGCTCCCCACGTGAATCATACTTGGCCATCTTTGGGGAGCATCCAGACCCTTGAAGCTCAGGCATGCAGAAAGCTCTCTGCAGTCTGAGTGCTCTGGTGGAGACTGTTTTGTTCTCTCTCTGGCTTGTTCATGCTACTGCTTCGGTGATAAATCATTATTGATATTTCTAATGAGGCTTTTAGAACTGCTCTGGAAACTTTAAAACCCTCAGCAGAAAGGTAGAGATAGGTAAAACTCCTTGGAGGCTTGATTTTCCTTCAAGGCAGGAAGGGTCAGGTACTTTTTTTTGTTTGTAACTTGTTTTCTGACTTTACTTGAAAGCCATAATGTTTCCTCTCTCTTTTTTCCTCTTGTTCTGAGTTTACTGCAGGTTTCAAAGAATCACATTCAAGCACACTGAATAAGTTTATCAAGAGTAATTCATAGTTGTACAACATAGCTGTACAGGTCTTACCGTAGAGCATAAATATCAATAGCATTTTGCAGATGGAGAAACCGAGTCTCAGACTGTGGGATTTGATTTCATTTAACTGTATGAAAGGCACCTTCATCTCACCCAAGCTGTTCCTTTGGACTTGTAGGAATGCAATCTGACCGGCGACGGCAGGTGACGGTGTTGTGGTTGTCCGAGCGGCAGTTCTGGCACCACACACTGACAGCTTGGCAATTCTGTCGCAAATGTCCCTTAACGCCGCACCGGAAACATTTAACAGAGGTGCTTGGGCCTGCACTGGTTACCGCAGATGCTTGTAAGGGTACAAGAGCTGCTGACACTTGATTCTGAGAAGCCTCAGCCTGTGCCTTTAATCCTGCCCCTAGCTCTTTAATAGCCTCAACTATGAAAGCCTGAGCCCCTGTGGGAACGCTCGATAATCTGTGTAACGCCTCCTCTATTGTCCAGTTACTCCTCAAAGTACTTAGAATGCCACGAGCTGTAGCATTACAATTCTGAAGTGCACAATGTTTTAGCATTATTTCCCTCATGTACTCTGGTACTCCAGCCTTCTCTATGGCTCCGGCTACCTTATCTAGAAACGCTCCAAAATCCTCATTTCTTCCCTGCTGGATTCCCATATAAGACGTCAGCCCACCTGGTGCCTTGATCTTATCCATAGCCTGCCTGGCCAGATACATTGACTCCCTACATTTAACTGGTCCTAATAAAGCCTGGGCCTCCATCCGGATGAAAGGACCCACCCCTAAAAGTTCTTCAACGGTGACATTATACAACGGATCTCCGGGCTGCCTAACTATCACAACGCTCTGTTGGCACATCTCTTCCCAATAAGCATTAAATAGCAGTTGTTGGTGCTGCGAAAAAATCAACCTAGCTATAGCCCGACAATCAGATGGCAACAAAACCTGAGTACTCCAGATATAATCCAGTATCTGTCTCGCTGGCTCACTTTTTACTCCAAACTGACTGACCGTAGACCGCAATAGTGACAACAACTTCCAGTCTAAAGCACTGATAGCAGCCTGTGTCCTGCCTGCAGGATCAGGCGAATACCGCCCCGGCAGCACCATCTGTGACACCGCTTCCAACCCCTCACCGTCTCCCTCCTCTAAACAAGCCCACGCCAGCGCAGCCCAAGCCCCCCCCCCCGCTCCCGCGCGACGGCCTCCGCCAGGTCACTCTGTGCCCCAGGGAGCGGCTCATTGCAAAGGGGGGTCGAGGGGGCCGGCTGTAGCGCCATGGTCGATGCAGGCGGCTCGTCTGATACGGACGTGCAGGGAGACGGAGACGGGGCACTCGGCTCCGCAGCCACCGGCAACGCAGGCTCGGCGGCCGGCGGCAACTTTACGGTGGACACAGCAGGGGGCACCGGGCAATCTGACCATTCATTATAATTCTTATTCCTCCCCTGCACAGCACTAGCTTGCTCTGCCGCTTCCTTTTCTGCCAGATATTGCAGCAAATCATTATAAACCACACGCCACCATTTCCCGCAATTTTTAGTCATTTTCTCCCCATCTATCATTCCCTGAAAAATTGCATCTCCAAATTTACGCCATTCAGCAAGATCATGCACTAAATGCAGATTCTGAAATAACCCTTTAGCATACCCATACGCTAATAACTTGGGGAGTTCCTTTTGCAAGTCTGTCCCCTTAACCTGACTCTTTTTTTCAAAAAGCAAGAAAATACCTGACGCTTTTTTAAAAAAAAGCAAGAAAATGTTTAATAAACCGCTTGCCTTCCCATACCTATTTGTCAGCGCGCTGTTGCAGTCTTAAGGACGTTGGCGGCCCGTATCGACTAGGTCCTTCTATAAGGTCACCTAGAGCACCTGCACCTTCTTTTCCTGGCTCATGCTATCCCCGCTGCTTAAGGATCCGAACACCTTCGCCGCTGCGATCCTTCCTGGTAGGCCACATCAAGGGTCACCATTTGTTGTAGAACGGCGGGAGAAAAGCAAACGACCACACCTGTCATTGACATATGATCAGCTATTCTCGTTTATTCTTTGTGTCACAGTTTGAACGAAAAATCCACCTGCGTCCGTGACAGGGGGCCGTGGGCCCCGGAGGGGCCCTAGGCCGAAAGGAAAAAGTTAATTAGGAAAAGAAAACAGCGGCAACGATCTAAGGAGGCACACTTATTTACTAAATACTATATCGAAATACCGGATAACACAATATAATACAAAATAATTGAAAATTGAAAATTGAGCTAACGAATCAAGCAAAATAGGAGAGAGAATGAGTCCCGTAACCGAGAGGCCTACTGTGAATCTAGGCAAACGGCTGAAGGCTCCCACACACTCCCCTGAACTCCAGAACTCGAAAGACCTCAGTCTAGTCTGCGACAGAGTTAATATAGAGTCCAGGTCCCGTAACCTATCGTGTTGCTCTCTGGGAGATGTAGTCTTCTTCTGTAAGTTGCAGATTCAGTAAAATTATTCATGCTTTATATGATGTTATGATGTGGAATACTGATAGCAAAATTACAAAATTATTAAACCATGACACCTTGGCTGCGTGTACATTCATAATACGGATAATTAGCTCATACATATTGCAAAAGCGGAGCTCATCATTGGTTCCCAATTACATACCATCCCCAAGTATCTTAACAACTTGTTATCATCCTGAAAGTAACTCCCTTGCTGAGTTCACAAAATCATGGCCAGTTTCTCACCATCACAGGTCATCCTGTTGCTCTTGCTGTCCTTGCAGGTGGTATGGCTGTTTGTTTAACTGCACCATGTTTACGACCCTTCTCAGCTAACCAGCTGTAAATAAAACTCTCTACAGGAAATAAAGTCTAGTTATCTGGTAAAGACACGAGGGAACAGTGCCAGTCTCATTGGAGAAAGCGCACACACACAGATTGCCTCCTTTCATTAAATGCATTTGAGTCTAAATATTGCTTTAGCATCTTGGGTTCTAGCAGTCAGAGCTTGCCAACTGGAAAAGGACACACAGAAAATGGCAGAGCAAGATGTGCTAGCTTCAAGCTTCCAACACAGAGCACCAGATAATAGAGGGGCAGACACGCATCTGACAGTATCCTTTAATCAAAGAGTCCTGTTCAATCATCTCTAAAGTCAATGGGCTATTACGGTTCACATCTGTGTGGCTTTCCAAGGAAAGTGAGTTGGCTGCCTTTCCAAAGGCTGTAATCAGTGCACGGGGAGCTGCGAGGCTCTGCAGAAACAGAGCAACAAGCAGCTATTACTCAGGTTTGTAGATTGGTGCTGCTGAGAAGTGAACACTGCTTCCTTCTGCTGTTCGAACCAAGGTAGTCTCCAAAGCCTGAAGCCTCTAAAACGAAGCTCATCTGTACCTGAACCTAAGCATCATTCCTAAGAAATGGAGATTGTCTCTTTTGTTTATTGTCATGTGAATTCATCACATGCACAGGGAATCATGGGGACAGTGCATATACAGAGAAAATAAGAAATAGAGCATACAAACAACCTGAACACAAACAAGTTTGTCAGTTCCATCGCATTAATTGGAGGAATGAGGGCCAGAAACCCCACATCAAACAAAGCGGTCATCATTCCCAAAGAACAAGCACAAGATATACAGTATCTCAACTAAATTCATTGAGGGAAATGATGGGTAGTGATGGCTGCAAAGAGAACAGAGGAGTAACGGAGAATCAGCACCAGCAATTGCAGGCTCTGCCTCACTGTAGACCACATCACTGAGGTCCAATTTTAACTAAAGGGAAGGTGGCATCATAGTCTCCTGTCTCACATGAAAACTTCACCTAAAGCTTCAGCTGTACAACCTCAAAGAGCAGGTGTGGAAGCCAGTACTGGAAACAGCCAGTAAACACAAAACCCTCCGAGTCCAACATGCAGCTGGGCTTCCCAGTACAAACAGCAACAGACAGTGCATCAGAACCCAGAAAAAGCCAAAGGGCTTGAGACAAACTCAAGGCGCAGGGACACCTTTCTTCCTTCCACGCTGCTTTTGTTTCTCTCAGCCCTCACAGAGCAGGGGATGCTCACAGTCCGTCACCAGCAGTTCCAGATGGGCTGAAAGGCCACCAGTTGGGAACACCAAAACGGAAACATGGGACAAGCAGCTCCATTTCCAGGAGGGATGTGAAGCCAACCAGTTCATGACCCTGCGATTACCAGCCCGAGCCAGGCATGTTTTGAGCAGCTATTGAAAGAGGCAGCACCACTATTCAAATGTTTGTTTCGCTTTTATTTGCAACAAAGAGAAGCTAAATGCATCCAAAATACATTTCAATATGAAATCAAATAGGAGGGATACTGGTAATGACTAAAACTTCCTTAGTTCCTCTCCGCAGTCCACGAAAGGGAAAGCATGGCCAGGCCTGAAAACCAGACCACGCAGTGTGTGTCCTTTGGTGCACCTCTGAGGATGCAATCCAGGCGATTCTGCTGTCCTTTGTGCCTTCCTGCTCAAGCCCTTATCGTTTCTTTTTGCTTTCCTTCTTGGCTTTCCTGCTCAGCTGAGCAGCACTTGCCTTGGGTTTCTTCACTGTCTCCCAAGTCTGAGACTCAAAACCCTCCGAGTCCTGCAAGAAGCAATTGGGAAACAGTCAGGGAGCTTTCTTACAACTGGCTGACAGCTGCTTTGGGAGAAAAAGTCACCTGACCGAGCAGCTTTGGGGGCCAGCACTGGAAACCGCCTTCCTGACCTCAAGGCACATTAGAAACTCCACCTCTGTCTAGTTCCCAAAAATCCCATGCAAACCAGAGCCTAAAGTCCTCTCTAGCAAGGCGGTCCGTGCTTGGAGGGTGGACCCTCTGCCTGGCAGCTCATAGGGCGCAGCAGCAGCTGCAGGATAGGATGAGCTGGCAGCTCAAGGCTGCTGGCGTGCGGAAGGAAGGACAGAACCAAGTGCGGCACTCTCAGCAGTGCCAGGGCACACTGCCGTAGGCAACAGCTACAGACGGTTCCCTCCCAGCCGACTGCCTGAGCATTCCTATCAATCTCACACAGCGCTACTTACTGCCTTTGGGGACTTGAAAGCTGGCAGGATGATGGCCAGCACACACAGGAGCTGGAAAAGGTCTCCAAACAAGAGTCCGTAGCGCAGCATGTTCTCCAATATCGTGGGCTCAGGGATCTCAGGTGGTGAGAAATGCAGTTCAACAGCCATAGCACAGACAGCTGCTGCTCCACTGCTCTCACAGAGGCTGCCTGCAGTGAGTGGGGAAAAAGGCATCATTAGTCTAAGGCAATGTGATGGGGTTACTTCCTGCTAGCAAACATTTCCAGGCTGATTAAGAGAGGTGCTGGGAAGATATCAAGGGCCTACTGATGCGAGAACAAAGAGGGACAGCAAACTTGCATTTCAGTTGCCTTTGCCCGCCTGCCTACGAAAAGAGCCCTCAGCCTTCAGTACTGCTGCACTTGCAGGTGGGGGGGAGTGAGGGTGACGGAGCACTGGAACAGGCTGCCCAGGGAGGTGGTGGAGTCTCCTTCTCTGGAGATATTCAAGACCCGCCTGGACGCCGAGCTGTGTGATGTGGTATATGGAGCCTGCTTTGGCAGAGGGGTTGGACTCGATGATCTCTAGAGGTCCCTTCTAGCCCCTACAATTCTGTGATTCTGTGATTCTGGGAGGGACGTGAAGCCGACCACTTCATGGCCCTGCAATTGCCAGCCCGAGCCAGGCACTGTATTGAGCAGCTACTGAAAGAGGCAGCAACACTTATCAAATGTTTGTTTCGCTTTTATTTACAACAAAGAGAAGCCAAATGCATCCAAAATACATTTCAATATGAAACCAAAAAGGCGGGATACTGGTAATGATTAAAGACACAGCTTCCTTAGTTCCCCTCTGGAGTCCATGAAAGGGAAAGCATGGCCAGGCCTGAAAACCGCACCACACAGTGTGTGTCCTTTGGTGCACCTCTGAGGACGCAATCCAGGCGATTCTGCTGTCCTTTGTGCCTTCCTGCTCAAGCCCTTATCGTTTCTTTTTGCTTTCCTTCTTGGCTTTCTTGCTCAGCTGAGCAGCACTTGCCTTGGGTTTCTTCACTGTCTGCCAAGTCTGAGACTCAAAACCCTCCGAGTCCTGCAAGAATCAATTGGGAAACAGTCAGGGAGCTTTCAAACAACTGAAAGGGAAGAGAAACAAGAGAGGATGGGTGGGTGTCAATAAGGGAAAAGCTTAACAGGCAAGAATAAACCTATCCATGAGCTCCAGCACACACGCGTGACCACTGCCTTGATACTAACAGGAACGTTATTCTAGCCATTAAAGTTACCCATGTTCACGTACCTGGTTGTAGACGTGTTCGTGGCCTTGCTGCTGCTGTGCTCTACAACGCCAGCCACAGAAATAAAGAGTGCAGAAAGCTGATCTGTTGAAGACAGAGGAGTGAGCTGTGCTTAACCAACACTGCTTCAGCACACGCTTACAGTAAGGCACACCTACCTTACAACGGCCACGCAGGAAGCTCCAGACACAGCTCCGGACTGTTTCCATGAAGCCCAATTGCATTTCACAGCCACTCACGCTCTGCTCCTCGACAATCTGCAACAGAGAAGTCACAAGATGCAAATCCCATCCCTCTGAGATGTCACAGACCTCTGCACTCATGAAGCAGCAGTCATGTCATTGGGTGAGAAAGCAGACGTGTGCTTACCGAGTGAGCGCTGTTTGCTGCCATCTGCTGGTAGGACCCCACCTAACTCTAAGTACGAACAGTAACCTATGCCTAACTCTAAAACAGGAACAGAAACCTACACCTAACACTAAAACATGAACAGTAACCTACAACTAGCTCTAAAACAGGAACAATCATCTACTAACACTAAAACGTGAACAATAACCTACTCCTAACTAAAAAACGCAAACAATAACCTACTCCTAAAACTACAACTAAACTTAACACTAAAATCCACAATAGAAATAGGGTTAGGACGGAACCGGGGGCCCGCAGAGGTCTCAAAGGAGGAGCTGATGTTAAATGAAGCCACCCGGCTAATGCCGGGGGCGGGGGCCGCGCAGGCGGTAAGGAGCCCAGCGCCTGGACCAGTGATGGCGGAGCTGAGATGGTAAGGATGTGGGGCCTGGCACGGTGGTGTGGTGCCAGGCCAGCTGTGCCACGGGCGGATCCACCTCCATGGGTTCATCTGGAGGTGGATCCACCTCCATGGGTTCATCTGGAGGTGGATCCACCTCCATGGGCTCATCTGGAGGTGGATCCACCTCCATGGGCTCATCTGGAGGTGGATCCACCTCCATGGGCTCCACGGAGGTGGTCATGCAGCTGGTCCAGGCGCGATGGGAATGGGCTCGCTTGCCTGTCTGCCACCTGATGGTCATGGCGGGCCCCCTCCTCCTCCTCTTTGACCCTGCGGTCCCCGGCTCCATCTTCCCACCTAAATCATGGGAATCCTCCAGCCTTGCTCTCTTGGCTTCCGGCATGGCTGTCAACGTCCAGAGCTCTCAGAGGCGAGTGCGTTGCGTGGGGCAACGGTGACCAAGGTGACCAAGGTGACATGGCCAAGGTTCTAACATGGCGGCCGCACTGCTGGCACTGCTGGCACTGGCGTGGGACACACCAGCTCTGCTCTCCATGCTCCAATCCTGAGCCTCTCCTTGTAACACCTCTGACTCCATTTGCATCCACTCACTCTCATTACATCCCACATCCGCACACCGTGCTGGAACACACACGGGGCCACGCTGCCTCACCGACCCTCAGTGGGGACCCACAGCCGTACAGCACCATCAGCACAGCAGAACCGGGCCGTGCTCCTGATGCTGCCGCTTGTCCAACCTCCCTCTCGCTGCCCCCATTCTGCTCAGGCAGCCGGTCCCAGCAACAAACACCAGCACAGAACTGCAGCCCCGACTCGTCCCGCTCACTGACAGCCAGAGCAAGGACATGTTACACACCTTCCTTCAGCTCCGATCACCTTCCCGGCGCCACCATGCCGCCATGGCCTGGAACTGCTCCCGCCGGCACCAAGCACTTCCTGCCCCTCCATCCCCCGCTCCTCCTTTCCCTTCACTTTCCATCCGCACTCAGGACACAGATCTCAATGGAGGTGGCTGCAGAACATCATCAGTGCAGGCAATCAATGGCTCGTGCTGCGCTTCACTGCCTTGTGCTCCTCACTGACTGCTCTGTTGTGCCCTTTCCTAACCCTGCAGGATCAGGATGGCCCGGCTGGCTTTACTGCAGAGCCTCATCATCTGAGTCTGAAGCCTTGGGGGAAAAGCTCAGCAGCTGCCGAGGGAAGATTTCATGCCGTGTCCTGCACACAGCCCAGCCCTCCCTGCTCTGCGCTCCTGGCATCCCCTGCAGCCCCTGTGCTGTGACCAACACGATTTGTGCTCGGACCCAACGCCCTCCCTGCTGCCGGCCCTCCCCCATGCCCATGTGCTGCACCCACAGCGGCTGCCCCAGCCCCACAGCCCCGCAGCCTCCTGCAGGCAGCACAGCCCCGGGCACCGGGCTCGGCCCCAGCCCCGAGGTGCTGCTGCACGGGCTGAGCTCAGACCCACAGCTGAGATGCAATGACCACTCATCAATCTTTGGTTTCCCTCCTTCACATCCAGATCCTTTGCTGCACACAGCCCAACAATCCTCTCTTTCACCTCCGGCAGCGCTGCTTGCTGCCATGCAGGCAGCAGGAGGCAGTGCCTTGTAGCTCATTGTACCGAGTCCACTGTGCAGGCTGGTGGAAGAAGGAAGACGCCAAGGCGCCAATTGAAAATGGCCACCAGACACTCCTGGCATCCAGCCTCTCCTCTTTGGGCTCTGGCTCAGCAACGTGCCCTCGCAGCACCCTGGCACTAAACACGCAGCGCTGCCCATCGCGCGCTTGAAGCCATTGGAGCTGAAGCAGCGCCGTGCGGCTCAGGGCCCTCCCGGCTCACGGCTCAGCTCTGTGCCTGAGGCGCGTTCACCTGCAGCCCCCCAGCTGCCCTGTCCTCCTCCATGCATGCAGCTGGGCTTCCTGGGGCAAACAGCAACACACGGTGCATCAGAAGGCTGAAAGAGCCAGCCAGGAAGACAGACAAGCTCAAGGGGCTGAGTGCAGGGACACCCTTCTTCCTCCCGCCCTGCTTCCTCTCCCTTGCTTTCCTCTCAGCCCTCGCAGAGCAAGGGGATGCTCACAGTCTGTTGCTAGCAGTTCCAGTTGGGCTGAAAGGCCACAGGTGCAGAACACCAACAGGGAAACGGGGGAAAAGCAGCTGCATTTCCATGGAGGGACCTGAAGCCGACCGCTTCATCGCCCTACAATGGCCAGCCCAAGCCAGGCACATTTTGCGCAGCTACTGAAAGAGACAGCACCAGTTTTAAAAAGTTTGGTTGGCTTTTATTTGAAATGAAGAGATGCAAAATGCAACTAAAATACATTTCAACACAAAATTAAGTAGGTAAGATACTAACAATGACTAAAGACATGCTATAAGGTCAGCTAATAATCAATACGTTGAAACAGGGATCGAGCTGAAGCACCCTGAAGGAATGCAGCGTCTCCAGCTCTTGCCATACATCAAGTCCCGCACAGGTGAAGCCCTCTTCTAATGCAGCACAAGCCCTTCCCTTCCAGCTTCCTTCCTTCCTCTCCATTGTCCACAAAAGGGAAACACGGCCGTGCCTGCAATCCGGACCATACTGACCGTTGACTTTGGTGCCACCTCCGAGGAAGCGTTGCAGGTGGTTCTGCTGTCATTTGTGGCTTCTTGCTCAAGCCCTCATCGTTGCTTTCTGCTTTCCATCTCGGCCTTCTTCCCCAGCTGAGCAGCGCTTCCCTTGCCTCAGGTTTCTTCACTCTCTCCTAAGTCTCAGTCCCCAAACTCTCTGAGTCCTGTGCCCTGTGGCCTTTCCTGTGCCCTGGCTTGTGTCTCTGAACACTGGGAGAGGGCTCCTAAGCTCTGTCCCTACGCTGGATCAACTCCAGCTCTTCCTCCAGCCAGCCCATAACCCTTCCACGCCTCATTTTTCTTTCACTTGCAGGGAGTCTGGATTCCCACCATGGGAATGAATGGAAGAAAGTACGCTTGAGGAGCAGAAGTTTGTGTTTGGCTGTGCTCAGATCTTCCTCCCAAGAGATGCTCTTCACGTCTTTCTTGTTTCCTTTCTGCTAGAAGCTGAAGCAAACAGGCTTGCAGTGAAGCATGGCCTTGCAGGAAGGCAGGACACTGGTGTGGAGTGTGGCCCAGCTGTGAAGAGAGCTACAGACACACAGCAGGCATCTGGGTTCTGGGTCCTGTCTTTCTAGTCAGGCTTGCTGTCTGTCCTTTCTTGCGACTGTTGTCATTGCATGTTGCTTGAGGTCTTGCAGTTGGAGGGGTTGACAGTGACCTTTCCTGTCCAGGATTGGAAAATCAAGCCCACAGTTCACCCAAGAGCCTAAGATCCATTGCAGTCAACACTGGAGATGAGATTTCTCCGTATTGTGGCCCAGTTGGGCCTTTGGTCTTGATGAGGGGGGTTGGTCTCGATGATCTCTGGATGTCCCTTCCAACACCTCTAATTCTGTGATTCTGTGCCAGTTTGCAGACTGAAGGTAGTGCTGGACTCATTAAATCTTGCAGCTTCCCCTTTCTTGGTTCTAACAGGGAGAGGTGCTGAGCCAAATGGCAAGATCTATGTGAAAGCTGCTCTCCAGGCTGGAGGGCTTCCTGGAACAGCAGGTCCCAGGACAGGGGGACGACCTTCCCCTGCAGTTGACAACCACTCCTTCTGCAGGACGGTGGCTGCAAGAAAGCGCAAGGGAGTGGAGGAAGAGGAGCAAAAAGCAGAGCTGTGGCCTGCCAAAAAACACGCGAAGGTGGAGCGCAGTGTGGCAAAGGCCCAGAGCCCACATCAGAGCAGAGGCAGTGTGCCAGCTCCAGAAGCACATCCTGGGCTAGAAGTAAGAAGATGCTGTTGTAGCTGCCTTGGTGAAGCACTTCCCTTATCAAGTGCATGGAGTTTGCTTGGGCTTTGCTTTGCTTTTTCCTTCTCTGGACAGAGAAGGGAAAAGAGTTGAAGGCTACCCAGTCCATGTCCTTGACCATGACCATGCCACAGTGCGTGACCCCCTCTTTTCCCTTTAACTCCACGTCCCACTAGAAACCTCCTTCCCTGAGAGGCTTCCTGGCCTGTTTTCATGGTACCCATGTTTCCGCAGTTTTGCTGTTGACAAAATGAATTTCTCTTTTCTTGCACTACACCCAGGGTTCATTCCTTCTGATATCTTTTCCTATAGAGCCCGTTTCTCAAATAAAGGCTCTTTCATTTGCCCATCGGGGGGGAACAGACCCTTTTGTCTGAAGTGGAACTACTTAATCTATCCCATGCTCTCTGTTACTTTTGGTACTGCATGTGTTTCCCAGGCAGCATTTCACCACGTACAGACTGGTGTACGTTTATGTGCCTGAGTGATTCATCCACAGCGTAACTGGGGAGGTGAAAGTCAGTGTGAGAAAGTGAATGTGATTCACACTCTCTCAAGTATTGCTTTAAGATGTTTTAAGATGATCTTTACTTGTGAGGTACAAAGTGCTCTCTGAGGCCTCTTCTAAAATGGTCCAACTAGCAGTTACAGGTTATTGTCTTGTGTTTTTAATTCAGTGCTGCTTTTCTTAGATGCCTGTTTCTGCCCTGGTATCCTTTGCAGAAGCTCTGGAGGTTGGATACAGCAAATACAAGAGTCCTTATCACCAGCAAATGCGAGCAACAGGTGTGACACAGGCAGTCCGTTGCCTCCTTTTCAGTACAGGCGCAGTGGTAGGTCCAGGGGTTGGCATCCTTAATACACAGTGGGATTACAGCCATCTTTGTTCAGTAAGGAGGTTATCATTACCTACAATAGAGCCCATCTGTACTACAGGAATGTTTATGTGGAATGACTGTGCTGATGAAGGTAAGATTTTCGCTTTTGTATTCTCAGTCCAGCCCACAAAGCAAAATGAAATGGAGGAGGGAGAAAATGTGCTCATAATTCTTGCTTAGTTCTAATTGCAAAGCAAATGACTGCCTGCTGGTCAGAGCAGGATGGTGCCTGCTGTCTGGGAAACCTCCTGCAGAAGCACTGGAGCTTTTGCATCATGTGCAAAACCTGCCTGAGACGGGCCATAGGGCACCCACAGCCTCTGGGCAGCCTGGGCCAGGGCCTCACTGCCTCTGGGGGAGGAATTTCCTCCACCCATCTACCTCCATTTCCATTCTTGGAGTTTAAAGCCATTCCCACTCGTATGATCGCTTGTCACGGAGTTCTCTCTAGAGCTCACTCCGGGACAGTGGGCACAAACCCGGGGCAGCAGGAACAAAAGCTCCCCCCCCTTTTTCTCTCACGGCATGGTAGTGGCCCGGCCCGGCCACGTGCGTTTTGGAAGAGGGGAAGGGAGACTGCGATTAGGTCTAACAAAAAATGAGAGAGAAAAAAGGTGATCTGAGAACGAACGGCAGTTTAATAACCCAATAATGCTAAACAACAACAAGAGAGTTTCAACAAAGAGAATACCAAGTCCCCAATCTCACCGATGGAGCTGTGGAAGGCAGGAAGCTCTGACCACGTTGTCTCCTTGCAGTGAGCCAGGCCAGCAACCCCTTGTCCCCTTTACTCCCATTATGAGGCATGTTGTTCTGATGTGGAATACCAACACCAACCAAATTGCAAAACCATAACATTCCACCCCTTATTACACATCATCACATCATGCCTAACTTTTATCAACATATAAACAGAACAGTAGTTAACATGCTTTACATATGTACATACATATATATATATATATATACACACACATGGAATCACTGGCTGCACTCCCCCAGCATCAAATTTCCCCATGGCACACACTGAACATCCCCATCCTTCTGCATCACCCACCAGGTGCACCCAGGTCCCTGTGCAAAGACAGTTCCACGGAGGGGCCTCCCCTTTCCAGAGGCTGGGAGGACCCAAACCGCTTTTCCCAGCATATTCTTTACATGCACCACAGGAACCTTGTCTCCCTCCACGGTACGCAGGGAGTTGGACTGTGTAGCGCCGTCTCGGTTGGCTGATCCTCGGGTGTTTACCAGCCAGGTGGCTTCTGCTAGATGTTTCTCCCAGTTCTTAAATGTTCCACCACCCATCGCTTTCAGCGTGGTTTTCAGCAAACCATTGTGGCGCTCGATCTTACCAGCGGCTCGTGCGTGATAGGGGATGTGATAGATCCACTCGATGCCATGTTCTTTGGCCCAAGTGCTCACCAGTGAATTTTTCAAATGAGTCCCATTGTCTGATTCGATCCTCTCTGGGGTGCCAAGTAGCCACAGGATTTGTGTCTCTAGGCCTAATATGGTGTTTCTGGCAGTGGCATGGGGTACCACATATGTCTCCAGTGCTGGGTCCTGTGTGAGCAGAGCTCTCTGCCCCAGAAGCCAAGTCACTGCTGTGCAGAGCTCAGCCTCGGGCTGAATGTGCTCCTGAGATTGTCCCAGTGCAAGGACAACCTTCTCATTGCCCTTTAGGAGCACCTCTGGTGCTGATGGGTGCTCTGCTCTCAGCAACCACTGGATACATGGCTCCAGGCGCGTGTGTGCTTTGTCACCTTGAGCTGTTTGCTCTGATCGCATCTCACCCTGGGGAGCCGGGATTTCCCTTTGGTCTCGGTGCCACTTCGAGACCAGTAGCAACACTAGGGGTCAGAGGAGAGCTGCTGAATGTGTGAGCACAGCTGCTAATTGAGAAGGAGGTCGTACTCGTGTGACTTCGAAACCCGAATTAATGAGCTTACCTTCACCCTCCTGACTAATGCAGACCTCATGCAGCCCTGGGCCTGCCCTTCTCCAGCCTCCTGCCTTGTTTTGCCTACTCATAGGAAAAGATTTAGCACAGCTCAGAGCCCCAGGCGGCGCTTGGAATGCCAGCAGGAAAGAGCTGCTGGTGTCCACAAAGCTCAGGACTGCAGCAGTGGGGCTGCTGGACCTCAGTGTTCTGAACACTCTGATGTGGAAGTGATTGGCAGATGCTGTGGCCAGAGGGATGAGGTGCCTGCAGGGCGTCCTTTGGAAGAAGGTTTGGTGAGGATGGATCCTCTGAGCCAGCATCGGGCACAGGGTGCTGGGTGCAAATGCCAGTGCTGCCCTCTGTCATCCTGTTGGTTTTAAAAGGAGTACAGCTCCGTTTCCAAACGTTGCCAACCACAGGCTGGCTGGCAGTTTGAAGGAACTGCCATGAAATAGGTCTAATGAAACGTTCCTGGCAGAGCTTCAGGATGGAGAAAGTGCAGTTTGTCCTCAACTGAGCTGGGGTCCAATGAGCTGAGTTTCCTGGCTCAGAGCAGAGGCCATGAGCATCACGTCTCACAGTCTGTGTCACCTGGGCAGAGCCGTTAGGCAGGGGCTGCTAGTGGGGAGATGCCAAGGTTTTCCATGAAGATGATTGCTCAGATATGCCTGAGTTCAGATGGAGGGGCCCATTGCCCTACCAGGAAGTGGAAGATGCTTGGGGGTGAGGCAGCTCGTGCTTTCCCATGCCTGTAGGACCTTACAGTGCTGTGCCTTTCCACATACCTACCCCACCTTCTTTCTTTCCCATGCAAGGGGCATCATTAATCCAGTGGGTGGCACCAAGAATGCCCGGACAGCCCCACTGCAGTGCGTCTCTGTGGCAGAAGGACACACCAAGCCTGTGCTCTGCCTGGATGCCACCGATGAACTGCTTTTCACTGCCTAAAAAGGCATATGTTGGACAGAACAGGTGTGGGGGCTGCTGGCTTTTTATGCGCTATTCTCATAGATCTCCCCAGGCTGGTGTGGGGAATTGGGGTGCATGGCAGGGATGGCTCCTTCTGGGCTGCTCCCCTGTCCCTGCCTTCTGATGTCCAGGTGCTGGAGCAGGCTGGCTCCATTGCCCTGGAGAGGAGCTGTGGGTGGTGAAAGGCAGCGCTTGGGAAGGAGTCGGTGCCTCCACGCCACGGAGGAACTCCCCAGCCCAACTCTCTCAGTCACGTTCTTCTTCCTACAGACCGGAGCTGTAGGATGTGGAACTTGGTGACGGGTCAGGAAATTGCTTCCCTCAAGGGTCACCCAAATAATGTCGTTTCCATCAAGTACTGCAGCCACACGGGGTTGGTGTTCACCGTGTCCACGTCGTACATCAAAGTGTGGGACATCCGGGACTCAGCGCACTGCATCCGCACCCTGACGTATGTAGTGGGAAGAGTGGCTGTGGGGGACTGTGGGCAGCTCTGGCTTTGCAGAAGATGGTGTGAGGAACTCCTGGGGTCCCACAGGCTGGAAACAGAGCCCAGCTGTTTTAGGATCAGTGCCTACAGCTGTAGGAAACAGGGAGGCTTAGGGAGATCTTGGAATGGAATCTGTGGGGACCCTCTGCAGCAAAGGCTCAAAGGAAAGGACCTGGAAGAGCTTTTCAGCCCTTCCTGGGGGTGGCCAAGAGCACCAGCAAGAAGGGATGGGGATTTTCTTTTTTGCTTCAACTAATATGCCACAGGAAGACAACCACATTAACCCAGCTGTATTTGTTGTTGTTGTTTATCTACAGCATGAAGCATTTCGCTTGGAAAGTCTCTGCTGCCACTCATCGTACAACAGACTTAAAGCACAGCACTTGGCACCTAGCAATGCTGTGAAGGGTTGGAAAGGCAGCGCACCATTGTGCTGAGGGCCAAGAGACGGTTCAGACAACAGAAGCATTTGTCCACATTTCTGACATGAAGGCTGTCGCCTCCCGATCCGGCGACAAATCAAGGCTGCTGTGTGAAAGTACCATGCCTCCGCACACGGGAACAGACGGGACTCACACACAGCGTGTAACACCGAATGTACCAGCTTAATGCCACGCCACAAACCTACCCAATGCCCAACAGGGGGGACCAGTCAATGCTGCTCATCAGCCATCAACCCCGGATGCTGGAGAAGGCAGACCATGTTGTGGTGCTGGAGAATGACACCATGGCTGAGATGGGGACACCCACCGAACTGAGGACCCGCGGTGGACCCTACAGCCGGCTGCTGCAGCACTGAGGACCACAGGGCAGCTGGAGTGGGATGCGATGGGACATGGGGAGCTGTGGCTGTCTCCGCTCCCCGCTGCAGGATGGGAAGAGTGGGATGCTCTGGGATTTGTATGGAATAAAGTGGAGATGTTTTGTAGAGGAGCAGGTTGGGATGGGGGGTGTGGGCAGCTCAGCCTCAGTGCATGGTTGGATATGGAAGCTGGGTGTCTGCCCTCAGAATGTGGCTGTGGCAGCACTGTGGGTTATGGGGGGGAAGCACAGCTCAGCCCAATACTGGATGAACTTTCCAGTCATGTCTTCATGCCAAAGCGGTGCAGATAGCACAGGGAGTGCAAAGACTGTAACTGAACTGCCAGCCTCACCTGGCTGTGGTGCTGAGAATGCTGGGCTGCCTGGCCCTGCTCTCAGCAGCACTGTGTCCTCCCTCCCAGCCCCCATAATTCCACCTATACAGTTATGTCTGTTAGAGAGATTCACACTGCGTGGAATGTGCCACGGCCAATAGCAACTGAAGGCTTCAGAGCCAAATAAGTGAGAGGAGGCCGTGCTGGAGCTCATCTCTTCCATGGAGCTCATAACAGCAGCACAGCAGTAACCCTGGTGGCAGCAGCACCAGGATGTTGTTGGAGCAGCACTCCTGGCTCCCCTCCTGCTCCCTCCAAGAGCTGCAGGCAGACGTACAGCACTGCTGTCCTGTGCCAGGTTTATTTCAAAACACAGCTGAGAGCCGCTGGCACAAACAGAGGAGCCTGACTACGTTCACACAATATCTTAAATAGAAGGCAAATACAAAAGGAAAGGATAAAATATTTACAGTAACAATGGCAGACACGACATGGGCACAGTCCCACCCAGAGTCAGCAGAAAACCACTCAATACCCTGCTGAAGCTCAGAGTCACCACGACGTCCTCCAGCAGGGCCAGGGCTGCACTGTGCCCACAGCAGGGCTGGGATGGCTGCACACTGAACTGAGACAAGTGAAGCGCACACGTGTTGGCTTCCAGAAATCATCAGCACAGCATCGCGCTCTGCCAGCAAACAGCACTGGAAGTCCAGAAAAAGGGAAAGGGGGGAATAACGCAGCTGCGGCGTGCAGCTCCCGCTTCTCACACTGCTGCTGCATCACTGCTGATAACTGGAAGGCAGGGAGCACCCCCCCGCCTTGGTGGCACATTTGGTCCAAAACACCAGAATAATTCTGCTCCCTCCCACCCCCACATCGTCATTAAGTTGCCTTAAAGGATTCAAGTCAAAAACAAAAGCATACACCAACAAAACTCAAGAGCTGGCAGAACTCCAAGCTAGACATAGGGACTACCCAAGAACTGGGAGCACTGAAGAAGCTTCCAGCTGCACCCAACGCTGTGCATGGCCAAGGGAGGAGGAAGGAAGGAGCTTGAGGTTGAAGCCTTCGGAGCGTCACTGAATCAGGAAATCAATTGCCAGGCACTGCCGCACACAGATGGACGTCCTTCTGGGCTGTCACAGAACTGCTTTGTCCTCTTGCTGCTGAAAGGAGCCAACCAGGAGCAGGGAATGGATGCACAGGACCTCAACTCTGACCAGCAGGAAAACTCAGGACAGTGGAATGCAGTCTGCCAATCTTTTACCAGTTCAGCTGTGATATAAGACTCATTGTGAAGCCTTTTAAAATATTTATTTATATATATATATATGCTATAAGACTACTCAGATATACTGTCAATCATCTCAGAAAGTTCACGATGGAGTTCATCCACATCCTTCTCCAGCTCCAAGTCAATTTCTCCTTCCATTTCCTCTAAGAGTTCCGAGATGAACTTTTCAGTGTCATCTTCTACAGGCTCGGTGAGCAGGCTGACCTCCGGCAGTGCTGGAGCAGCAGTCTGGAAAGAAGGAAGACAAAGTCAATGATTGCTCAGGAGATCCATCCTCTGCAGCGCTTCTCCTTCAGCACTGCTGAGCCTTAACCCAACACGGGGGCTAAGGGGCTCCTGAAGGATGTTAACAACCACGTGAAGGCTGCAGAGCACCTCAGGTCTTTTTAACAATGCAGCAATAATGGACAAATTCCTTCACACCACAAAGGAATCACAGGGCAGTAGAGCATTGTGCGCACACTGCCATTCATCCAGCATCCAGCACACAGCGATTGCTTTGAAAGGAAACCTGCAGAACATTTCAGTTCTCCACACTTTCTGCAGCAGTTGTATCTCAGTATCAGCCTGACGAGGACAGCACTGACGCTTCCTCCCTTCCTTACCAAAGCTGCTATTTTAGCCTTTTTAGCTGGAGGCTCCTCTTCTACAGTGCTTCTCCGAGGATTCACAGCTGCCACAGCAGAAGGAGAGATCTCAGCAGCCTTCCGCTTCCTTGCTCGCTTCGTGGGGGTGCTGGCTTTCCCATCCGAGGGCTTCACACACACCTTGCCCTTGGCTACAGGAAGAAGAGAGAGCTGGTACAATTGTGCCTTGAGAGGAGTCCAGGTTGTCCTGTCATTCCCACAGCTCTTCTCCACAGTTAAATACATCTGGCCAGCAAAATTACATTGCTCTTTCCACAAATCTCAGCAGTATCTTCCACAGTAAGTGCTGCATACCAACAGTCCCACCAAAGGAACAAAGAAACTGCACAGCTACACCATATTATAACCCAGACAAGGGAAACAGCCATACAGCAGGAGAAAGCAATACATGGTCCCTCTAGAGAAAGGAAAAAGCAGGAGCTACAGACAAGAGTGTGCAACCAGACGCTGTGCAAGCCACAACAGACCCACAAAATACATCCAGGGGTTTATCACACAGGTAAGTCTGCAGCTCAGTGCCACTGTCTGTCCCTCGTTCTCAAGCTGAAGTCTGGCTGGAAGGAACACAAGTGAACTAAGAAAATAAGCATTTCCCTTTCTAGCACTAAGCAAAGGCATGCACCCACCATGAGCACTCAGGTCCCTTTACTTCCGAGGACCACCTCACACTCAACACTCATTCATAGTTCTCTGCTCCTGAGGTTGGGCTGATGGTTTCCCTGGCAATGCTGTTGCCCACCGTGCTGAGATTTCACTTAGGCCTTTGCAAGCTGATAAGCTGAACATGAAGGGTGGATTCAGGACTGCTAAGCTCTGCACTTTTACCTTTGACTGTTTCTTCAGCAGCAGCCGGCACAGCAGCCACTTCCTTCTTCAGCTTCTTTGGTTGTCTCAGCTGTAGCTTCTCCTTTATTGTCCCCTCAAGGCTCTTTGCTTGAGCTCTAGAATTTGGTGTACTCTGATCCGAGGGCTAAAAAGAAATAAAGTAAGTGCAAAATAAGAACAAACACCAGGGGGAGCATATGAAGGAAATCAGATTAGAGATGTTTCAAAAACTGGTTACTGCCTCTCTGCCAGATATAATCAGATCAATTCTGAGTTTGAGGAGTGCAAAGCTGTCTGGGAAAGCCATTGAAAGTATCAGGATTGTGAAACATGGCTGCAGCTCTTCACCAAAGGCAGGAAGGTAGGAATGCACTCATGATGGTGGCACATGGTGAGCAGTGAGACACAAGAACATGTGAAGAAATTGTGTCAATGTGTCCATCTTCAGAAGGGACTCACCTCTGCGGGTGCAGAGACAGCTTTGGGAGCAGCCCTGTTCCATTCCACAGTCTTTTCCTCTTCTCTTCCAGGTGCTTTGAAACAAAGAAAAAGAAAATCACTTGGTCAACAGCAAGCATAGAAAGAAACCTGAGTGCCAGTGTTTCCTCCATGTGCTTATTTCCTCACATTCAATAACAAATCACAGACAGAGGCGGCATCACCGCAGTCCATACAGTATCCAAGCTCTTCCCTCCTTCACATGCTGTCTCTTCACAAAGCCTCTCTCACCTCCCCAATGAATAACTCACCCCCCTGACCTTTCTGACAGAGGTTGGCCCCCATGCTGAGGAATCAATCCATGCTTTTCAAATACATTTACATATCAAACTAAGCAATACAAGCTAAAGATGAAGGCAACCTTGGCATCAACACACAGAACATGCCACACCAAAAACATGGCAGAAAGAAAGTACAGGAGAAACTGAACTACAAAACCTCACAGCAAATGAATTTTCCAGAATGAAGCAGGCAGACACCATGGATTCGATGGAAAAACACATGGATGGACATCCTGGCACTTCCTGCCTTTGCATGTTGTAAGAAACAGCCCAGGCAATTCTAAGCAAACTCCATTTGCTTGACAGGGGAAGCACTTCAGCAGAGCAGACAGTGAAGCACCTCGTTACCTGCTGGCTTTGCCATCTGCTGCATCCGCAGGGCTTTCTCCTGCTTGATTTCTTCCAAGCTTTTAATATGCACTTCTTCCAATGGCTTGATTTTACGCGGTGGCTCTTCCAGTTTCACTTTATCAGGCTCAGGTGGAGGGAAAATTCTCTTCTTCTTGCATTTACCCTTAGCTCTCTTCTCAGTAAGAAGCTCTTCTACTTTTTGCTTCTCTTCCTCCAGGTGTTTGTGTTTCCTTTCAGCCAGGGATTCCAAGGTTTTGGTGCGAACTGCAGGAGAAGGCCTCACCCCGGATCTGGGATCCTCCACCTTACAGCACCCTTCTGCCTGGGGGGCAGCTGGGGTTTCTCCTCGCTGATTCGCTCTCTCAAGACTGATCTCTTCCAGAGTTTTGACATGGATCTCCCCTGCTGGCTTGGCACCCTTCTCTGCCATCATCAAGAAAGGAGAAGCAAAATGATTAAAAGAGAGTCCAGCGAGAGCTTAGGTTTCCAGATTTGACATAATATTACAGAATATGCGTGTTCCCAACAACAACGCACCCAGGATAAGCAGAAAGCCTAGAGAATCTGTGCAGCAAACACAGACAACCATTTACCTCTCCTTGGTGCTCTGTCAATCTTGATCTTCTTCTCCAGCCTTTCTGCGAGGCTGCGTTTCAGCGGAAGGCCACTGACAACAGCTACAGAGAGAAAACAACAACATTCCTAAGATAATTCCTTTGGAGAAAGATTTTAGAACAGTTAACCACAAAAAAGTCTATCTCTCATGGAGCACCCAGCCACCAGCAACTGCTACTCCAAAACCAGCAGTGCAAGATAAAGGTTCACTTCTGTGAACGGCTCTATTCCCCAACACAGTGCCAGCTATCTGAGTATTATCAGAAGGATAACAAAGGAGGGCATATGAACTCACCACTTTGTTGTTTGGTTTTATCCTTTTGTTTCTTCAGTTTGATCTCTTCAAGTGTTTTTATTCCAAAATTCAGACTGTCATCTGGGAACACAGAGCAGTGAATGAGACTGAAGGACAGAGGCACACGCTGAGGACCACAGCTCTGCAAACTGCCTCCTGCTCAGAAGCATGCAGAACAAACCCTGTCAGCTCTCCCCACAGCTAAGAGCACCATGGACCTGACGTCTGTCTGATACCCTCCTTTCATCCTTCTGGATATTAAAAGTAGGCTTTATCCCTTACTTTAACCCATCCACATGATTCCTCTATCAACAATGTGGCTTTAACCAGTGGTTGAAAAGATGCACATACAGGCACTTAAACTCCATGCTGTGGCCTCATCTTGCTCTAATGAAGTAAACAAAGGAGTTTACCTTCCTAATCTGAAAGGCACATGAAGATACGAGGTAGGAACAAGATCATGGAAATAGCTGAGTCTATTCAGCAACCCTATGTTCTGTTGTGTTTTTACAACAAATTGCTTTGGAGTTAATTGGCAGCCCACAGTTAATATTCTTAAGTACAAATGGAAGTGATTACAGACAGGTTCCTTATTTTAACAGCTATACTTACCTGGTAAACCCATAGAAGCAGCCTAAGTGAATAGAGTAACTAGTAAAGAACCGGGAAAAGCAACCACACTCACCATCATCACCTTTGTCATCATCTGCAGCTTTGATTAAAACGGGAGGATGTGTAGAGCTTGGGACACTCTCTTTGTTTTCCATTTGCATCACTTCCATCAACTGTGGAGAGGGATCGGACTGCACGGAAAGCTTGCTCTGCTGCACTGTTATCTGAGCTGCATTCGGATCGTCACCTGCAGACTCTGGTGGACTTGGCAGCGTAGCTACAGGAAGAAAAGGATCAATTTAAAACTTTGATCCTAACCTTACAACCACTGCACAAAGATGGCAGGCAAGGCTGAAAACCCACACAGATAAATGCTGAGTCTCCACTTGCCCATCCAAATGGCTTCTCTGTGAACAAAGAAATCCCCCCCTACACAACATTCATCTCCCTGACACCCAGAAAAAGCTTAATTGCAGGAACACAACCAGCAAGGCAAAGGCCACAGGAGCAGAGAGAAGCTGAGCATGCAAGAAAAAACTGAGTATCAGAAGCGCACAAAGTTCAGCTGTGCACCTATCTATCAGCTCACAAGTGAACGTTATCTGGCATTCTTTATGACACTATACCCACCTGTGAGTAATAGAGTTAATCTTTCATTCCTAAAAAAGACAAACTCACTTTGGCTTGGTGGAAAGAAAACCCCATTGAGATAACGTCCCTTGGTGTGATGGAAGGCACAGTTGGATTTCTGGCAGCCTCCTGGCTGGTTCTCCCAGTAGCAGGAAATCATGCTGCGAAATTTCTGCAGACGGAAAGGAAGAAAAGCTGATGGTAATGTGGACCTAAGATCTGCAAAGGGAGACTGAGCTCCAGATGGTACCAGTGAGCAGACTGCCACAAAGCAGCACTCAAACACCACTGTGAAGCATGCGTAGGCTGGGAGCACCAGGCTCAATGAGCTTTTCTAGCATTCTGTGGGTGAGGACACCAGTTTAGAAGGGGTTAAACTAACACACCTTGCAGAATGCTTGTCTGAATGATGTGGTTCTTTAGCAACTGTTGAGAGAACACTGTTGGTATCTACTACAAGAATATTCTGCTATGATATACCATTGCCATTGAGCTCTCTTCCCTCTGCTTCCTCCCAGCCCCCTCTTAACAATAGGAACCATCATCATTTCAAAGCAAATGAACCTAATCTGCAAAAGCACATCAGCCCACCTAAAGAAATGAGAAGTGGGTTTGGTGATAAACTCTGAGGAGGCAACACTCACACTGATCTCCATGTGCCTGAACCTGCAGTCATTCCTGAAGCAGCGGCCCTCCTTCCACAGCCTGCAGGTGGTTTCATTGCCCAAAGCAGCTTCACAGTGCCTGAAGGGACAGTTGTCTCCCTGTAACCCAATGGAAACCAAGAGAGGAAAATGAAATAGTACAGCCTGAGAACTGGCCATGCTTTCAGCTCATTTTTAGCGAGTTGCTCTATTGTACAATGCAATTAGTTATGAAGTTTGCTGAAGATCAGTAATACTTCTAACTATTCCACCCCGTCCTCTTGACTTCAGAACTGAAAGAAGGAGAAATGAAGGAAAAAACCCAAGCAGACCTTTTTACAAGTGGAATAAAAGTAGAAATAGCAATCGTCTCCTTTCTTCGACATGCTCGACGAGTGCACAGAAGCAGTTCTGGTCTCTGGGATCTCTGTGCAGCTCTTCCTGTGCTTCTCAAAGAGCTGGCTCGTGCTTCCTTGGACTGAAAGTCTTCTACAGTCTTGATCAGTGAAATCTTCTTTTGAAAAGGAACCCTAAGCAAAACACCGACAAGCAGAAAAGAATGAGGAATGCCCACCCATCTTCCCAGCTTTCTTCTGTTCATTCAATCAGTCTTTCTGGAGCAGTTGTTTCAAAACATTGCCCTCCTCAACACTGGTCAAACTCTAGTAACATCACCCTGACTCAGCACAGAGCCCCTGGGCTGCACGGCTGCAAGCCCTCCAATGGAGCCCCTCCTTCAACACCACGAGTGACAGCAGTGAGTAACCCCAACACATTTGTCTGACCGCTGCAGGTCTTCAAGCTCACCCACCTGGACAACCTCAGCAAAGACAGCGATCTTCCAAGCCTTGCAGTTCACTTCTCCTGTAGGCCGAACCAACACTGAATCCGTCAATTAAGAATAACTGGGTAGGAAGAATTTTCCTCCTCACTTTGCCAATGTCAAATTCTGTAAGTTGGAATTTCTGGTCTTCAAGGTTTCTTCACCTACGAAGAAAACACTAAAACCTTCCCCTGTCTTTGTTACCTGTACAGCAAAAGCGTGCCAGGGCGTATCAATACACAAATCCACACACATGTGCCTGAATACTGTAACTCAGCACTGCATGGAGCTGCAGCACGTTCTGCTCAGCCACAACAAGGGTTTGGGTTGGTTTTTTTTTTCTTTTCTGATGTAAAAATCAAATATTTTGGTATTTTAGGTTTGTTTTGTTGGTTTTTTTTTTTTAAGGTATCAAATGCAGTAAAACCTACAACCAGGACAGACAGAAGATCAAATTCAAGTGATTTGGAACTCTTTCGTTAAAGTGCTGCACATTTCTGTGCTAAGCATTTCTGACAGTCAATAAGGAAAGGTTGGAACCTTTTACTCATACAAACACTAGTGAATTTTCCAGGAAATATTTTTTGGGTGGCAGGGAATTTCCCCAAATCTAAACTAAAGAGAGGAGAAGTCGGGTTCTCAAGTTAGTTGCTGGATTGACTGCATGAAAATGGGAACAAAAACAGCAGTTAAGGACAAAGTTTCCTTCCCTCCTCCAATACTGATAGAAATGCTGCCTTTTTACCTTTAGTACCTTCACAACAGATTGGCAGATTCCTACGTTCCTAAAGACCTCAATGCTGCTCAGCACAGACGCCGGGCACCAACTGTCACTGGACTCTGCACCGTGGAACACGCACACAGCTCAGCACTTCTGTTTCCTCACAATTGGAAGGGTTCTGGAATCGGGAGCATGAAGCGGACTAGAAATACCTCACATCCCTCTGCTCCTTACGAGCCCTTCCATTTTAAAACAAGATAAGCCCAGACACATCTGTTAGCACAGCAGCCCAAATGCTAACCAGAACACACAGTGTGTAACGCTGAAAGTACCAGTTTAATGCCATGCCACAAACCCTATATAGTGGTACAGGTGACCGCCCCTATCAGATACCCATGACCTCCCTTACTCCAGCCCTGGTGCAAGCAGGCACCACCTGCCCAATACCCAACATTTCCCCCCTCTTTATCATCTGCAGCCCCTGTAAAGGTTCTCCCAGGTACTCCCTGTTACCCCAAAGGTGATTTCGCTCATTAAAGGATATTCTGGAAACGAATCAAACATTAAACATATGCGGAAATCCATGAAGCTGTCATAATAACATACCAAAGAGATGCAGCTGTAGTGCCTACAAACCTGAAAAGACATAACAGCTATCTGCCTAAAAATTGTGAAATGCTGTATGGCAACACTTAGTCAACTTGTAGAGAACGGTGCATTCAAGTTCAAGATAACAGCACAGTACACAATGGAGTTACAACTTCTCCAAGTTCAATGTAACACTATTGTACAAAATCTTCATGGCATTCCAGTTCTGTCCAGTGTGCATTATAATGTCACACTCCATAACCAAATAAGAAGACAAAAACATATTGGCTGTGCAGAATCGTTCTGAATGTCCACCACTGGGGGACTATCCAGGAACAAGGTCTCCCCCGCTCACGAACTATCAGTCCGGCATGAAGGCTGGATTCCCAGTTCGGACCTTCAGGCACATTTGGATCAACGCAGTCTCATGTGCCGCTACCAGCAGCCGCTGCCCAGTGCTGACGTCAAATCACTGGCTGCACTGGAGACATTAACCAAGGAGACATTGACCAAAACCGGTGCTGAGATGTTCGGATCCTCACGGTGCGCAGGATGGCTCGTCGTTTGGTGCCGGCTTAACCCAACGTGCCGGCAGCCAGCAGGGCCCACTTGGGGTCCCGACACAGACGTGTTTCCTGCCCTTGACGAGGAGTGGCATAGGGTCTGGGAGCCATGGCCCTCCATCAGGTCTGATCAGGACCTGACCTATTGGTGTCCATTCGGTCAGCTGATGGTCTCCCATCCGATTCTCTTACGTAGGAGGAGAGCGTGTGGGCACAGCTCAGGCCCCTCCAGCCCTCCCCCCTCTTTAAGTGCACGAAGACGCCCCTTCAAGGTCTGATGTGCACACTCCATAATAGCCTGGCAGGTGCTGCTGCCGGGAATGTCTGAAGATATGCTTAATGCCCCAAGCTGTGCACCAGCGTCCAAAACATGCATTTCTATATCCGGGGTCATTGTCAGTCTTTAGCTCATGAGGTGTACCCATGACAGCGATGGCCATGCACAATGCTTTTATGTAATGCATGGCGGTCTGTCCAGATTGTGCCACAGCCCAGAGAAAACCACTGCATGTGTCAGTTGTGACATGCAAGTGACGGAAACACCCAAACTCTGGGAAGTCTGTGACATCCATCTGCCAAACCTCATTTGGTCTCAAACCTCTGGGGTTCACCCCTGCAGGAAACAGGTTAGCCATAACTCCCGCTCCTCCTTGGCCGATTCAGTAAACTTTCTAAGAGCACCAATGGTGGGTAGCAGCTTCTGTGCCTCTTCGTCCCCTGCAAAAGCTCACAGAACTCCATGCTGGCTTTCTCTAATGCTGACCAACTCACACAGTGAGAAGCTCCGTCAGCCAGACCTCTCCGCATCATCCACATAATAAGCAGATTGAGGTCCTCATCACACACTCTGTGTCATTTCTTGTCAGCATGTCCTGTCCCATCCCTGGCTCTCCAGCAGGACTGTAATGCTGGGGTGAGCAACACTGGGCACTGTCAGTGTGTTTTTCTTGCAAGCATCTTCCAGGGAAATACGTGCAGGCGTTCCCCACTCCTGGCCGTATCTCTGCAGTGCTGGGTCCTGTGTGAGCAGAGCTCTCTGCCCCAGAAGCCAAGTCACTGCTGTGCAGAGCTCAGCCTCGGGCTGAATGTGCTCCTGAGATTGTCCCAGTGCAAGGACAACCTTCTCATTGCCCTTTAGGAGCACCTCTGGTGCTGATGGGTGCTCTGCTCTCAGCAACCACTGGATACACGGCGCCAGACGCGTGTGTGCTTTGTCACCTTGAGCTGTTTGCTCTGATCGCATCTCACCCTGGGGAGCTGGGATTTCCCTTTGGTCTCGGTGTCACTTCGAGACCAGTAGCAACACTAGGGGTCAGAGGAGAGCTGCTGAATGAGTGAGCAAAGCTGCTAATTGAGAAGGAGGTCGCACTCGTGTGACTTCTAAACCCGAATTAATGAGCTTACCTTCACCCTCCTGACTAATGCAGACCTCATGCAGCCCTGGGCCTGCCCTTCTCCAGCCTCCTGCCTTGTTTTGCCTACTCATAGGAAAAGATTTAGCACAGCTCAGAGCCCCAGGCAGCGCTTGGAATGCCAGCAGGAAAGAGCTGCTGGTGTCCACATAGCTCAGGACTGCAGCAGTGGGGCTGCTGGACCTCAGTGTTCTGAACACTCTGATGTGGAAGTGATTGGCAGATGCTGTGGCCGGAGGGATGAGGTGCCTGCAGGGCGTCCCTTGGAAAAAGGTTTGGTGAGGATGGATCCTCTGAGCCAGCATCGGGGACAGGGTGCTGGGTGCAAATGCCAGTGCTGCCCCCTGTCATCCTTTTGGTTTTAAAAGGAGTACAGCTCCGTTTCCAAACTTTGCCAACCACAGGCTGGCTGGCAGCTTGAAGGAACTGCCATGAAATTGGTCTAGTGAAACGTTCCTGGCAGAGCTTCAGGATGGAGAAAGTGCAGTTTGTCCTCAACTGAGCTGAGGTCCAATGAGCTGAGTTTCCTGGCTCAGAGCAGAGGCCGTGAGCATCACGTCTCACAGTCTGTGTCACCTGGGCAGAGCCGTTAGGCAGGGGCTGCTAGTGGGGAGATGCCAAGGTTTTCCATGAAGATGATTGCTCAGATATGCCTGAGTTCAGATGGAGGGGCCCATTGCCCTACCAGGAAGTGGAAGATGCTTGGGGGTGAGGCAGCTCGTGCTTTCCCATGCCTGTAGGACCTTACAGTGCTGTGCCTTTCCCTCAAGGGTCACCCAAATAATGTCATTTCCATCAAGTACTGCAGCCACACGGGGTTGGTGTTCACCGTGTCCACATCGTACATCAAAGTGTGGGACATCCAGGACTAAGCGCGCTGCATCCGCACCCTGATGTATGTAGTGGGAAGAGTGGCTGTGGGGGACTGTGGGCAGCTCTGGCTTTGCAGAGGATGGTGTGCAAAACTTCTGGGGTCCCACAGGCTGGAAACAGAGCCCAGCTGTTTTAGGATCAGTGCCTACAGCTGTAGGAAGAAGGGAGGCTTAGGGAGATCTTGGAATGGAATCTGTGGGGACCCTCTGCAGCAAATGCTCAAAGGAAAGCACTGCTCTGGAAGGTGGAGGTTTTGCTGGTCCCATGGCGGCCAGACAGCTGCAGGACCATTCCCAGTGTGGGACCAGCTGAGAGCCAACAGCTTCTTTGGGTTCCTCGGTGGGGCCTCACATGCTCTGAGCTGGTCTCTGATCATCCTTTCTCCTCCCATCCTCCCTCCTCTAGGTCTTCTGGCCAGGTGATCTCTGGGGATGCATGTGCTGGGACAACCACCCGCCCTGTGACCAGTGTGCAGGGGGAGCACCAGATCAACCAGATTGCTCTCAACCCCACTGGCACCACCCTCTATGCTGCCACTGGGAACTCCGTCCGCATCTGGGAGCTGAGCAGGTGAGGGGCAGCACAGAGGCAGGCAGGACAACTGACTGATTCTGTGTGGACGGTGTCCATCTGAAAAGACTCCCCTTAGGAAAGGGAAAACCTTTGTAGCTGTGGAAGCTGCCTCAAATGAGGGCTTACAGAACCCTTTCATATGCCTTTTCAAGCCCCTGTTTTGGACCTGATGGGTGATGAGCAGCAATGGGACTACTTGAGGCGTGGCTTCCATCTGTGAGAAGAGGGAAGAAATGGGAGATGAGCAGCAGCTTCCCCAGGCTGTGCCACTGACCCTGAGCCCTCACTGCAGCCTGGGCTCTGCAGATGGCTGTCGGTGTACCCCAGAGCTGCCTTCATCCCTCAGCATCACTGTGAAGCAGGGTACCCCTGGTGGCGATGCCCCTTTTTGGGGACCTTTCTATGTCAGGAGTGCTTGAGGGCAGTGGGCTTTGTGCTGGGGGAGGGCCCTGGAGGAGCTGTGCTGTTGGGAAGGGGCTGACTGACCCTTGTCACTGGTTGTAGGCTGCAGCCCGTTGGGAAGCTGAGTGGCCACACTGGGCCCGTGATGTGTCTCACAGTAAGCCAGACAGCAAGCAACCATGACCTGGTGGTGACGGGCTCCAAAGATCACTATGTCAAGGTAGTCTCCTGTGGCTGCTGGGCAGAGCACCCCTCTGAGACTTCTTCTCTCCCCCTTGCTCACATTTCTGGTTTTCCCTGTTCTGCATGTGGCTTTTTCTGCATCTTCTCACCCCAAATCTTGCCCACATCTCTGACAGCTGTGTTCTGCCCTCACACTTGCACGGATGGTGGGGGGGGAGTCAGCAGCCCACCATGGGCTGGGGGTGGGCGCTGCTTTTGCTGGCGGTGCCATTCTGAGGCATGCAAAGCTCTTGGCTCATGCCATCACTCTCTTTTGTTTCTGCAGCAGCCAGAGCTGCACATCTGACCTGGCTCACCCTGAGCTTCCCTGCAGAGATCTCTGAATCCCAACTGCAAAGTCTGCTGACTCTCTGCTCTTCTCTGGGTACCCACTTTGCTCTGCAGTGGGGTGGGGAAGGGCTGCAGATGGGTGAGGATGGAGATGGTTGTGCCAGGAGCGGAGTGCGGACGGGTTGGACCATGATCCTGCACGACTCCCCCCACGGCTGCACGCCTGAAGGACAATCCTACAGAGAACGATGGTGCATGGCTGGAGCCCTTCAGAAGGCTGAAGGCTCAGCCCAGGAGTGTCAACGAGGACGCAGCCTCTCCAGCTGCCCTGCTCACGTTTCTCTGCTCAGGGGGCCGACGAGGCCCTGGTCTCACACTGGAGCTTTCTTCTACCTCTCCTGTGGTCCCTTGGAGCATCCCCTGCTCCATCTTGCCCTGCCCCCCTCTGGGCTCGTAGGGGAACGTGGGAATACAAGAAAAGCTGTTCAGAGCAGCAGCTGTGGAGCCAGATCAACAGCATGAGAACCAAGGACACATCTGGAAGGAGAAGAAGGGACTCACAGCTCTGTTTGGATATGTGCCTGCATGGACAGTTGAAGAGTGTTTGTAGAATGCTCTGTTGACATGTAAAGGTGGTTGGGAAAGTTGTAAGGGCGGATGGGAAAGCACAGACCAATTTCCTTCTGCTTTCTGCAACCTCGTTTGTTTTGTGTCACCAGCCCTCGTTCAAACCACTGCAGGGTGGGAATTTCTGCACACCTTGAAACAGGAGCATCTCTATTTACTTGATGGAGTCTGTCTTTTATCATTCTGGGAATGGGGGGGAGGGGAAGAAGAAAATGCAGTTTCCATGGCCTGGTGGAGGGCACGATGGCATGCGCAGGGTCACCCTGCCATGGACAGGATGGTGGCTGCTCCTGGGTCACAGCTGAGCCCTGTGCTGTGGGGCTGGGCAGGATGGATCACAGGCCCCATGGTTGCCCTGTGACGCACAGCACTGGGAGGTGGAGGCAGCGCTGCCCTCTCAGCCTGTTCTTTTCCATTGGGATGTGTATGTCTGCGTTCGTGTGGCTGTAGCTGGGTGTACCATAGGTACTGGTGTCTCAGTACCTGTGTGGGTCGGTATCTCCCATGTGGAAGAGTGGGGGGGTGTTGATCTGGGGAGATGGAGGGTGTGTGTTGATTTGGTGTAGCTACCTCACGGTTCAAGCTGGTTGCTGTTGTCATTGATTTCATTTTGGGGGTGGGCTGGGGAGCTCAAGGGTTTCTGGTGCTGTAACCGCCTCTGCCTGAGGTTGAGGCAATCTGAGATAAACTGAATCTCTTAATGCTGTTAAGAGTTGTTGTCCCCAAAATGCAGTTCAATCTAGATCCTGTCCCAGGCACTGAACATGACGAGGACAGCCCCAGGAAGCTGGCACAGAGCTCTGCCCTGCTCCCCATCACAGGGGGCTGTGGGGGGGCAGCTCTGAGCCATGCTGTCAGGTTGGGGGGGCAGGTCCCCCAAAAGCTAAAGCACAAAGTCCCAACTCAGCTGCAGTCCAGTGAGCGTGGCTTCTTGGCCTCTGCTTCTTCAGATCCTTCCCTTGCTGCCCTGCCTCTGCCTGTGGGCAGGCAGCAGGAGGCCCTGGGGCTGCACTTGCCTGCTTTGCCATCGGTACCATGCCCCAGAGCACGGGGCCTGCAGGCCCCGTGTTGGGGCTGAGAGCTTTGGCCACAGAGGGTGAAGGTTCAGGGCTGGGCTGCAGATGGGCTCCGTCCTTTCGCACTGTGCTGGGTGCTCCTTTAGGGCTCAGGACTTGCACTGCTTTCTTGTGGTCTCTGAGCCTCTGTGCACCTAATTTTGCTTCTCCCTCGGTGCCTTTGGTGGTGTCAAGCATGGAGATAATAACTGCTGTCCAGGGAGGGAGCTCCTTTTTTTGCTGAGAGCTGGTGGACTTCTTCCTGGCTTCTGCCTCTTGCTCCTGGATCTCCTCCTCCCAGCACACAGGAGCCAGCTTCATGCTCTGCTAAGGGCACTGCACTGCCTGGAGCTGAGCTTTGCACACAAGGGCTGGAGTTGACCCAGAAGTCCAAATGTTTGGGCCCCCAAACCAACCACTGTGAGCCCCCCCAGGGAGCTGCAGCTCTTCCGGCACAAAAGACAAGGCTGTAGGGCTGTCCCCAGCCTGGCCAGCTGCGAGAAGCACAAGGATGCGTTGTTCCTCCCCAGCGCCTCCAAAAGCACAGCTGCTTTGGGCTCCCTGCCTGGGCAGTCTGCTCCCAGGGGTGCCCTCCCATCCCACACTGGATGGGCTCCAGGTACGATCCCACAGAGCACCTGTCACTTGTCCCCTTGCCTTGCAGCGTGCTCACCCCTGCTTTGCTCCATCCTGCAGGCAGCATCACCCTCCCCAGGGCTCCCACCAGCTGCCCCTCTCTCCCCGTGCTGCTCCCACCCCAACTGTGAGGGATCCCAGCACAGTCCCACTCCCCCCCCAGGCCTTTCCAGCAAAGCGTTGCCCTTCACCTTCCTGCCACCCCGGGCCTTTGTCCCCATTCCCAGTGGAGCAGCTCTGCCCCTTTAGCTGCTCACTGCTCCGCATCCCACCACCACCCTGCACTCTGCTCCCTGCTCTGCAGTGCTGCACTGCCTGCTCCATCAGCCCATCCCACACAGCAGCAGGTGCCTTTTCTTGCTCAGAGCTGTTGTACAGAGCCCAACTCCTGTTGGTGAAGGCTTTTTTTCTCTGCTGGGTGGTGCAGCCCAGCACTGCGCTCTGGGTTTGTCAAGGTGTGTACAAATATTTGATCCCTCGATGTGTTCCTGTAAATAGTGTAACTTATTTTGCTCCCATGATGTACGTTGGTTTGGATTGTTTCCCGATGGATGTGTTTGTTCCTCGCCTCTTTGTCTTCACAAATAAAGCGTTACTGAAAGGAAGAGACAAAGCAGTGCTGACTGTTATGGGGAAGAACAGAGCTGGGAGCCGCCCGTCCTGATGTGCATCCTATCCTTCTGTGCCGTGGGTGCTGTGAGGAAGTGAGCACATGGGAACAGGGTCCTCAGGGACTGCAGGGATGTCCCCGTGGCTCTGGGATGTACCTGAGCAGCTGCCTGGGCTCAGTGAGCCAGCTCAGGGAGCAAAGTGCATTTTGGGGCACTCCACCCTACAAAAAGGTCCTTGAAAGCATCGCAAGGAGGCGACAAAGCTGGTAAGGGCTACGAGGTTCATCCTGTAGGAGAGGCTGAGGACCCCCGGCTCGTCCGAGCTGCAGGAGATGGGGCTGAGAATCCGTCCCGTTGCTCGTAGTGGCTTCCTAAGCAGGGGAATGGCACAGAGCTGCCCGTAACTGATGAAGGAAGCGGGGGAGGGCTGAGAAACGCGTCTTTGCCGTGGGGGTGGTCCAACGCAGGCACGGGCCCTTCTGGGGGGTGGTGGATGCCCCGAGCCCGTCACTGACCGAGTGGCGTTTGGACAATGCCCCGAATGTGGTGCTTAACTTCAGGGCAGCCCTGAAGCGCTCAGGACCCGCTCGGTCCCTTCCGGCTCCTCCATCCAATTTAATTGCCCCCGCATTTGTCCCATCCTGGGGGCGGCCCGGCTGCTGGAACCCCCGGCAGCGCTGCGGGGACAGCCGCCAGGTGGCAGCGCGGGCTGCGGTGCGGGGACGGCGGGCGGTGGGCGGTGTTGGCACCGGGGCCGTTTGCGGGATGTTGTGAGGTTCCTCCCTCCCTCCCAACTCCTTTCTGCCCCCCCCCCGCCCCCGAGCCGCGCTGACTGCGCTGCAGTGCCCGCAGAGATGATGATGCTGGCACCGCGTTGTGCCCCACTCCGGGGTGATGGCGTCAGTGGGTCATACCTCGCACACTGGTTTGAAGGGAGCAGCAGGGAGAACCCGCTGGGCTCCCCCCTCATCCCAGCACCACACGTGCCAGGGGCAGCACCAGGCAGGTGGGTGCCAGGCTGGAGGCTTGGGCACATCCCAGGGCACAGATCCCCACTGCTTTCTTCTCTTGCTGCTGAAAGGAGCCAACCAGGATCAGGGAATGGATGCACAGGACCTCAACTCTGACCAGCAGGAAAACTCAGGACAATGGAATGCAGTCTGCCAATCTTTTACCAGTTCAGCTGTGCTTTATGACTCATTATTGCAAAGACTCTTTTAGTAAAGTACCACCCTGGGGTATCTAACCAAAAAGAAAAGGTTTTTATTAAATTAAAGGTTTGGTTTTTTGTTTTTTTTTTGTTTGTTTTTTTAAACATACTATAATAACTACTATGCAGTTCAACTGTCAATCATCTCAGAAAGTTCACGAAGGAGATCATCCTCATCCTTCTCCAGGTCCAAGTCAATTTCTGCTTCCATTTCCCCTCCTGAGATTTTCGAGATGAACTTTTCAGTGTCACCTTCTACAGCCTTGGTGAGCAGGCTGACCTCCGGCAGGGCTGGAGCAGCAGTCTGGGAAGAAGGAAGACAAAGTCAATGATTGCTCAGGAGATCCTTCCTCTGCAGTGCTTCTCCTTCAGCACTGCTGATCCTGAACCCAACACGGGGGCTAAGGGGCTCCTGAAGGATGTTAACAACCACGTGAAGGCTGCAGAGCACCTCAGGTCTTTTTAACAATGCAGCAATAATGGACAAATTCCTTCACACTACAGAGGAATCACAGGGCTGCAGAGCATTGTGCACACACTGCCATTCATCCAGCATCCTGCACACAGTGACTACTTTGAAAGGAAACCTGCAGAACATTTCAGTTCTCCACACTTTCTGCAGCAGTTGTATCTCAGTATCAGCCTGACGAGGACAGCACTGACACTTCTTCCCCTCCTTACCAAAGCTGCTTTTTTAGCTGGAGGCTTCTTCAGTGCTCGTTTAAATCAGCACAGTGCTAGAGCTGTTACATACCACATTCTATTTGAGCAACAGAAAGTCATTCCTGTTCCCCTACACAACCTCCACCCACAGTCTGATTTCATTGAACACGAGGCCATCGTGACCTTTTTGTATCCAGTGCTCCCACGTTAACCTCACAAGTTGTACCTGGTGCCAGCAGGGTTACTGCCTCACTGCCAGATACAATCAGATCAATTCTGAGTTTGAGGAGTGCAAAGCTGTCTGGGAAAGCCATTGAAAGTATCAGGATTGTGAAACATGGCTGCAGCTCTTCACCAAAGGCAGGAAGGTAGGAATGCACTCATGATGGTGGCACATGGTGAGAAGTGAGACATGAGAACATGTGAAGAAATTGTGTCACTGTGTCCATCTACAGAAGGGACTCACCTCTGCGGGTGCAGAGACAGCTTTGGGAGCAGCCCTGCTCCATTCCACAGTCTTTTCCTCTTCTCTTCCAGGTGCTTTAAAACAAGGAAAAAGAAAATCACTTGGTCAACAGCAAGCATAGAAAGAAACCTGAGTGCCAGTGTTTCCTCCATGTGCTTATTTCCTCACATTCAATAACAAAGAACACGAGAGAGGCGACATCTCGCAGTCCATACAGTATCCAAGCTCTTCCCTCCTTCACATGCTGTCTCTTCACGAAGCCTCTCTCACCTCCCCAATGAATAACTCACCCCCCTGACCTTTCTGACAGAGGTTGGCCCCCATGTTAAAAACTCAATCCATGCTTTACAAACACATTTACATATTAAAACAAGCAACACGCCAAAGATGAAGATAACCTTGGCGTCAACACACAGAACATGCCACACCAAAAACATGGCAGAAAGAAAGTACAGGAGAAACTGAATTACAAAACCTCACAGCGAATGAATTTTCCAGAATGAAGCAGGCAGACACCACGGATTCAATGGAAAAACACATGGATGGACATCCTGGCACTTGTTGCCTTTGCATTTGGTAAGAAACAGCCCAGGCAATTCTAAGCAAACTCCATTTGCTTGACAGGGGAAGCACTTCAGCAGAGCAGACAGTGAAACACCTTGTTACCTGCTGGCTTTGCGATCTGCTGCATCCGCAGGGCTTTCTCCTGCTTGATTTCTTCCAAGCTTTTAATATGCATTTCTTCCAATCGCTTGATTTTACGCGGTGGCTCTTCCAGTTTCACGTTACCAGGCTCAGGTGGAGGGAAAATTCTCTTCTTCTTGCACTTATCCTTAGATCTCTTCTCAGTAAGAACCTCTTCTACTTTTTGCTTCTCTTCTTCCAGTCGTCTCTTCTTCCAGATCTCCCCTGCTGGCTTGGCACCCTTCTCTGTCATCATCAAGAAAGGAGAAGCATAAGGATTACAAGAAATTCCAACGAGAGCTCAAGTTTCCAGATTTGTCATAATATTACAGAATATACATGTTCCCAACAACAACGCTCCTGAGAAAGAATAAGCAGAAAGCCTAGAGAATCTGTGCAGCAAACACCGATGACCATTTACCTCTCCTTGGTGCTCTGTCAACCTCGATCTTCTTCCCCAGCCTTTCTACGAGGCTGCGCTTCAGCGGAAGGCCACTGACATCAGCTACAGAGAGAAAACAACAACATTCCTAAGATAATTCCTTTGGAGAAAGATTTTTACAAGTCAACCACAAACTTTGGTTTCTCCAAGTGTATGTTCTCAAATTCACCTTTCAGCTGCTACACTTGTGTGCCACTTGGAGTCATCACAGACCCACGACACACTTTCCTCCCTCCTGCTTCAGCAGTGCCCTCCCATTTACGTGGAGGCAGCCAAACAGCAGCTCACAAGCAGCCCTTACCTACAGAGGATTTCCGTTTTCCAGGTTTATCAGCAGTATTCAGTTGACTGACAGGCACCTCCCCTAAAACAAAGAAAAACAAAGTGCTTATTTGACAGAAACTAACAGAATTACTGTCTTGTGAGCCCATTTCCCACCCAAAACAAATACAACCAAAAGACTCCACTTTGACAGCCCTGACACAAAATAATATTGCAACTGTAATGCACTCAGGGTAAGTCCCAATTGTAATTTATCCATTCCACTTAGGAGCCACCAAATGGAAGCAAAGGTACTCATCATTACCCTGCTTTGCAGTCAGCATCACAGTGCTGACCAGTGTCCGCACATTCTCCTTCTTAGGCACACGAACAATCTGAGATTTGAGCCGATGAGCAGGAGCTCCTGAAGGTCCTTCTGATCCAAGTGTTTTTATTCCAGCATTCAAACTGTCATCTGGGAACACAGAGCAGTAAATGAGACTGAGGGACAGAGGCACACGCTGAGGACCACAGCTCTGCAAACTGCCTCCTGCTCAGAAGCATGCAGAACAAACCCTGTCAGCTCTCCCCACAGCTAAGAGCACCATGGACCTGATGTCTGTCTGCTGCCCTCCTTTCATCCTTCTGGATATTAAAAGTAGGCTTTATCCCTTACTTTATCCCATCCATATGACATTAGATTCCTCTATCAGCAAATGTGGCTTTCACCACTGGTTGAAAAGATGCACATACAGGCACTTAAACTCCATGCTGTGGCCTCATCTTGCTCTAATGATGTAAACAAAGGAGTTTACCTTCCTAATCTGAAAGGCACATGAAGTTACAAGGTAGGAACAAGATCATGGAAATAGCTGATTCCATTCAGCAACCCTATGTTCTGTTGTGTTTGTACAATAAATTGCTTTGGAGTTAATTGGCAAGTGCTTCTGATTAATCCTGGAATACCTTGTTTTGTATCAGCATCAGATTTTGTAGTGGAAATTATCTGCAATCCATGATGGTTTTCTCCAGCTGGTTGCTGGACAGGTGTTTTTGTTTCTTCTCCCTCCTTAGAAAGCTGGTCTGTACAAGCAAAGAAAAAATCAGTCTCTTCAGTTATGCGGTAGGAATTCAATCAGATTATCCACTGCACAAAGATGGCAGGCAAGGCTGAAAACCCACACAGATAAATGCTGAGTCTCCACTTGCCCATCCAAATGGCTTCTCTGTGAACAAAGAAATCCCCCCCTACACAACATTCATCTCCCTGACACCCAGTAAAAGCTTAAATGCAGGAGAACAACCTGCATGGCAAAGGCCACAGGAGCAGAGAGAAGCTGAGCATGCAAGATAAAACTGAGGTATCAGAAGCACACAAAGTTCAGCTCTGAACCTATCTATCAGCTCACAAGTGAACGTTACCTGGCGTTCTTTATGACACTATACCCACCTGTGAGTAATAGAGTTAATCTTTCATTCCTAAAAAAGACAAACTCACTTTGGCTTGGTGGAAAGAAAACCCCATTGAGGTAACGTCCCTTGGTGTGATGGAAGGCACAGTTGGATTTCTGGCAGCCTCCTGGCTGGTTCTCCCAGTAGCAGGAAATCATGCTGCGTTTTTTCTGAAGACAGAAAGGAAGAAGAGCTGATGGTAACGTGGACCTAAGATCTGCAAAGGGAGACTGAGCTCCAGATGGTGCCAGTGAGCAGACTGCCACAAAGCAGCACTCAAACACCACTCTGAAGAGTGCGCAGGCTGGGAGCACCAGGCTCACTGAGCTTTCCTAGCATTCTGTGGGTGAGGACACCAGTTTAGAAGGGGTTAAACTAACACACCTTGCAGAATGCTTGTCTGATTGATGTGGTTCTTTAGTATCTGTTGATAGAACACTGTTGGTATCAACTACAAGAATATTCTGCTATGATATACCAATGCCATTGAGCTCTCTTCCCTCTGCTTCCTCCCCTATTCTTAACCGTAGGAACCATCATCATTTCAAAGCAAATGAACCTAATCTGCAAAAGCACATTCAGCCCACCTAAAGAAATGAGAAGTGGGTTTGGTGATAAACTCTGAGGAGCCAACACTCACACTGATCTCCATGTGCCTGAACCTGCAGACATTCCTGAAGCAGCGGCCCTCCTTCCACAGCGTGCAGATGGTTTCATTGCCCAAAGCGGCTTCACAGTGCCTGAAGGGACAGTTGTCTCCCTGTAACCCAATGGAAACCAAGAGAGGAAAATGAAATAGTACAGCCTGAGAACTGGCCATGCTTTGAGCTCATTTTTAGCGAGTTGCTCTATTGTACAATGCAATTAGTTATGAAGTTTGCTGAAGACCAGTAATACTTCTACTTATTCTACCCATTCCTCTTAACTTCAGAACCGAAAGAAAGAAAAAATGAAGGAAAAAACCCAAGCAGACCTTTTTACAAGTGGAATAGAAGTAGAAATAGCAATCATTTCCTTTAATCGACATGCTGGACGAGCGCACAGAAGCAGTTCTGGTCTCGGGGATCTCTGTGCAGCTCTTCCTGTGCTTCTCAAAGAGCTGGCTCGTGCTTCCTTGGACTGAAAGTCTTCTACAGTCTTGATCAGTGAAATCTTCTTTTGAAAAGGAACCCTAAGCAAAACACCAAAAAGCAGAAAAGAATGAGGAATGCCCACCCGTCTTCCCAGCTTTGTTCTCTTCATTCAATCAGTCTCTCAGGAGCAGTTGTTTCAAAACATTGCCCTCCTCAACACTGGTCAAACTCTAGTAACATCACCCTGACTCAGCACGGAGTCCCTGGGCTGCACGGCTGCAAGCCCTCCAATGGAGCCCCTCCTTCAACACCACAAGTGACAGCAGTGAGTAACCCCAACACATCTGTCTGACCGCTGCAGGTCTTCAAGCTCAACCACCTGGACAACCTCAGCAAATACAGTGATCTTCAAAGCTTTGCAGTTCACTTCTCCTGTAGGCCGAACCAACACTGAATCCGTGAATTAATTAATTATAACAGGTTAGGAAGAATTTTCCTCCTCACTTTGCCTATGTCAAATTCTGTAAGTTGGAATTTCTGGTCTTCAAGGATTCTTCACCTTTGAAGAATCCACAAAAACCATCCTCCGTCTTTATTACCTGTACAGCAAAAGCATGCCAGTGCGTATCGATACACAAATCCACACACATGTGCCTGAATACTGTAACTCAGCACTGCATGGAGCTGCAGCACGTTCTGCTCAGCCACAACAAGGGTTTGGGTCGGTTTTTTTTCTTTTCTGATGTAAAAATCAAATATTTTGGTATTTTAGATTTGTTTTGTTGCTATTTTTTTTAAGGTACCAAATGCAGTAAAACCTGCAACCAGGCCAGACAGAAGATCAAATTCAAGTGATTCAGAACTCTTTCATTAAAGTGCTGCACATTTCTGAGCTAAGCATTTCCGATAGTCAATAAAGGTTGGAACCTTTTACTCACACAGACACTAGTGAATTTTCAAGGAAATTTTTTTTTTTTTTTTTTTTTTCAGGGAATTTCCCCAAATCTAAACTAAAGAGAGGAGAAGTCGGGTTCTCAAGTTAGTTGCTGGATTGACTGCATGACAAAGGGAACAAAAACAGCACTTAAGGACAAAGTTTCCTACCCTCCTCCAGTACTGATAGAAATGCTGCCTTTTACCTTTAGTACCTTCACATCAGATTCCTCTCTGGCAGATTCCTATGCTTCTAACAACCTCGGTGCTGCCCAGCACAGACGCCGGGCACCAACTGTCACTGGACTCTGCACCGTGGAACACGCACACAGCTCAGCACTTCTGTTTCCTCACAATTGGAAGGGTTCTGGAATCGGGAGCATGAAGCGGACTAGAAATACCTCACATCCCTCTGCTCCTTACGAGCCCTTCCATTTTAAAACAAGATAACCACAGACACATCTGTTAGCACAGCAGCCCAAATGCTAACCAGAACACACAGTGTGTAACGCTGAAAGTACCAGTTTAATGCCATGCCACAAACCCTATATAGTGGTACAGGTACAAAAACATATTGGCTGTGCAGAATCCTTCTGAATGTCCTCCACTGGGGGACTATCCAGGAACAAGGTCTCCCCCGCTCACGAACTATCAGTCCGGCATGAAGGCTGGATTCCCAGTTTGGACATTCAGGCACATTGGGAGCAACGCTGTCTCATGTGCCGTTACCAGCAGCCGCTGCCCAGTGCTGACGTCAAATCACTGGCTGCACTGGAGACATTAACCAAGGAGACATTGACCAAAACCGGTGCTGAGATGTTCGGATCCTCACGGTGCACAGGATGGCTCGTCATTTGGTGCCGGCTTAACCCAACGTGCCGGCAGCCAGCAGGGCCCACTTGGGGTCCTGACACAGACGTGTTTCCTGCCCTTGACGAGGAGTGGCATAGGGTCTGGGAGCCATGGCCCTCCATCAGGTCTGATCAGGACCTGACCTATTGGTGTCCATTCGGTCAGCTGATGGTCTCCCATCCAATTCTCTCACGCAGGAGGAGAGCGTGTGGGCACAGCTCAGGCCCCTCCAGCCCTCCCCCCTCTTTAAGTGCACGAAGACGCCCCTTCAAGGTCTGATGTGCACACTCCATAATAGCCTGGCAGGTGCTGCTGCCGGGAATGCTGAAGATATGCTTAATGCCCCAAGCTGTGCACCAGCGTCCAAAACATGCACTTCTATATGCTGGGTCATTGTCAGTCTTTAACTCATGAGGTACACCCATGACAGTGATGGCCATGCACAACGCTCTTATGTAATGCATGGCGGTCTGTCCAGATTGTGCCACAGCCCAGAGAAAACCACTGCATGTGTCAGTTGTGACATGCAAGTGACGGAAACACCCAAACTCTGGGAAGTCTGTGACATTCATCTGCCAAACCTCATTTGGTCTCAAACCTCTGGGGTTCACCCCTGCAGGAAACAGGTTAGCCATAACTCCCGCTCCTCCTTGGCCGATTCAGTTAACTTTCTAAGAGCACCAAGGGTGGGTAGCAGCTTCTGTGCCTCTTCGTCCCCTGCAAAAGCTCACAGAACTCCATGCTGGCTTTCTCTAATGCTGACCAACTCACACAGTGAGAAGCTCCGTCAGCCAGACCTCTCTGCATTATCCACTTAATAAGCAGATTGAGGTCCTCATCACACACTCTGTGTCATTTCTTGTCAGCATTTCCTGTCCCATCCCTGGCTCTCCAGCAGGACTGTAATGCTGGGGTGAGCAACACTGGGCACTGTCAGTGTGTTTTTCTTGCAAGCATCTTCCAGGGAAACACGTGCAGGCGTTCCCCACTCTTGGCTGTATCTCTGCAGTGCTGGGTCCTGTGTGAGCAGAGCTCTTTGCCCCAGAAGCCAAGTCACTGCTGTGCAGAGCTCAGCCTCGGGCTGAATGTGCTCCTGAGTTTGTCCCAGTGCAAGGACAACCTTCTCATTGCCCTTTAGGAGCACCTCTGGTGCTGATGGGTGCTCTGCTCTCAGCAACCACTGGATACACGGCACCAGATGCGTGTGTGCTTTGTCACCTTGAGCTTTTTGCTCTGATCGCATCTCACCCTGGAGAGCCGGGATTTCCCTTTGGTCTCGGTGTCACTTCGAGACCAGTAGGAACACTAGGGGTCAGAGGAGGGCTGCTGAATGTGTGAGCAAAGCTGCTAATTGAGAAGGAGATCGCACGCGTGTGACTTCTAAACCCGAATTAATGAGCTTACCTTCACCCTCCTGACTAATGCAGACCTCATGCAGCCCTGGGCCTGCCCTTCTCCAGCCTCCTGCCTTGTTTTGCCTACTCATAGGAAAAGATTTAGCACAGCTCAGAGCCCCAGGCAGCGCTTGGAATGCCAGCAGGAAAGAGCTGCTGGTGTCCACATAGCTCAGGACTGCAGCAGTGGGGCTGCTGGACCTCAGTGTTCTGAACACTCTGATGTGGAAGTGATTGGCAGATGCTGTGGCCGGAGGGATGAGGTGCCTGCAGGGCGTCCCTTGGAAGGTTTGGTGAGGATGGATCCTCTGAGCCAGCATCGGGGACAGGCTGCTGGGTGCAAATGCCAGTGCTGCCCCCTGTCATCCTTTTGGGTTTAAAAGGAGCACAGCTCCGTTTCCAAACTTTGCCAACCACAGGCTGGCTGGCAGCTTGACGGAACTGCCATGAAATTGGTCTAATGAAACGTTCCTGGCAGAGCTTCAGGATGGAGAAAGTGCAGTTTGTCCTCAACTGAGCTGAGGTCCAATGAGCTGAGTTTCCTGGCTCAGAGCAGAGGCCGTGAGCATCACGTCTCACAGTCTGTGTCACCTGGGCAGAGCCGTTAGGCAGGGGCTGCTAGTGGGGAGATGCCAAGGTTTAACATGAAGATGATTGCTCAGATATGCCTGAGTTCAGATGGAGGGGCCCATTGCCCTACCAGGAAGTGGAAGATGCTTGGGGGTGAGGCAGCTCGTGCTTTCCCATGCCTGTAGGACCTTACAGTGCTGTGCCTTTCCACATACCTACCCCACCATCTTTCTTTCCCATGCAGGGGTCATCATTAATCCAGTGGGTGGCAGCAGAATGCCCGGACAGCCCCACTGCAGTGCGTCTCTGTGGCAGAAGGACACACCAAGCCTGTGCTCTGCCTGGATGCCACCGATGAACTGCTTTTCACTGCCTAAGCAGGTATATGTTGGACAGAACAGGTGTGGGGGCTGCTGGCTTTTTATGCGCTATTCTCATAGATCTCCCCAGGCTGGCGTGGGGAATTGGGGTGCATGGCAGGGATGGCTCCTTCTGGGCTGCTCCCCTGTCCCTGCCTTCTGATGTCCAGGTGCTGGAGCAGGCTGGCTCCATTGCCCTGGAGTGGAGCTGTGGGTGGTGGGAGGCAGCGCTTGGGAAGGAGTCGGTGCCTCCACGCCACGGAGGAACTCCCCAGCCCAACTCTCTCAGTCACGTTCTTCTTCCTACAGACCGGAGCTGTAAGATGTGGAACTTGGTGATGGGTCAGGAAATTGCTTCCCTCAAGGGTCACCCAAATAATGTCGTTTCCATCAAGTACTGCAGCCACACGGGGTTGGTGTTCACCGTGTCCACGTTGTACATCAAAGTGTGGGACATCCGGGACTCAGCGCGCTGCATCCGCACCCTGACGCATGTAGTGGGAAGAGTGGTTGTGGGGGACTGTGGGCAGCTCTGGCTTTGCAGAAGATGGTGTGAGGAACTCCTGGGGTCCCACAGGCTGGAAACAGAGCCCAGCTGTTTTAGGATCAGTGCCTACAGCTGTAGGAAACAGGGAGGCTTAGGGAGATCTTGTAATGGAATCTGTGGGGACCCTCTGCAGCAAAGGCTCTAAGGAAAGGACCTGGAAGTGGTTTTCAGCCCTTCCTGGGGGTGGCCAAGAGCACCAGCAAGATGGGATGGGGATTTTCTTTTTTGCTTCAACTAATATACCACAGGAAGACAACCACATTAACCCATCTGTATTTGTTGTTGTTGTTTATCTACAGCATGAAGCATTTCACTTGGAAAGTCTCTGCTGCCACTCATCGTACAACAGACTTAAAGCACAGTACATGGCACCTAGCAGTGCTGTGAAGGGTTGGAAAGGCAGCGCATCATTGTGCTGAGGGCCAAGAGACGGTTCAGACAACAGAAGCATTTGTCCACATTTCTGACATGAAGGCTGTCGCCTCCCGATCCGGCGACAAATCAAGGCTGCTGTGTGAAAGTACCGTGCCTCCGCACATGGGATCAGACGGGACTCACACACAGTGTGTAACACCAAATGTACCAGTTTAATGCCACGCCACAAACCTACCCAATGCCCAACAGGGGGGACCAGTCAATGCTGCTCATCAGCCATCAAGCCCGGATGCTGGAGAAGGCAGACCATGTTCTGGTGCTGGAGCATGACACGATGGCTGAGATGGGGACACCCACCGAACTGAGGACCCGCGGTGGATCCTACAGCCAGCTGCTGCAGCACTGAGGACCACAGGGCAGCTGGAGTGGGATGCGATGGGACATGGGGAGCTGTGGCTGTCTCCGCTCCCCGCTGCAGGATGGGAAGAGTGGGATGCTCTGGGATTTGTATGGAATAAAGTGGAGGTGTTTTGTAGAGGAGCAGGTTGGGATGTGAGGTGTGGGCAGCTCAGCCTCAGTGCATGGTTGGTTATGGAAGCTGGGTGTCTGCCCTCAGAATGTGGCTGTGGCAGCACTGTGGGTTATGGGGGGAAGCACAGCTCAGCCCAATACTAGATGAACTTTCCAGTCATGTCTTCATGCCAAAGCGGTGCAGATAGCACAGGGAGTGCAAAGGAGAGGAGGAGAGCAGCAGTGTGAAATGGAGCAATGGGCAAAGAGTGTGGGGTGGGGGGAGGAGGGATGAGGGGAGGTCCCCTCATCCACCCCAGCCCTGAGCACGGCACAGAGCAGAATGCAGGCAGGCTGAGCACAGAACAGCCCAACACTTTATTTCACAAGAAGCAGCACAGGAAAAGCATAACAGCATAGGAAGCAGAGGGAGATGTGAGAGGTAGAGGGGATGGGGCTGTGTTCATCACCGACCCCAAATGCTCGTGTGGCCAGTTGGCCCCTTGCAGGCTGAAGCACAGCACTCAGACGGTTTGGTTACTTCCTGTGTGAAGAAGAAGAGATGGTGTCCCATAGGGCCACGTTCACATCCCAACACTCAGCTCCCTGCAGAGTCCCAGCCCAGCCCTGGTGCAGCACCACAAGGAGCACAAGGAGCACAGGGACCCCTTCCAGCCCCCAGCCCCACACCGCAGCTGTGCTCGAGTTGCTGGTTCCACCTTCCTGGCCTGTAAGGTAAGAAGAGCCATTGTCTCAGCCCAGTTTGTAGGAGGGAGGCAAGGTTCTTTGATATACGTATACCTGGTGCGGGATTAAGAAACAACGGTTCAAACATTGGTCCGACCAGTTTATTACAAGACTTTATCAGGGAGATGGGGATGGGGAGGACGGACGCTATTATGGTGTAGGGTGATGGGGAAGGGAATGCAGTAAAAATATTAAATAGAAGCAAGGAGTCTCTGTAGGAAGCAAGAGGGAGATATTCACCACCATGGATCCATCGAGGTTTGTAGTTCAGTCATTGGTCTTCAGTTGTGGTGGGTCGTCAGGCGTTGTTCTGTTAATGGTGACCACGATGACAATTTCCAATGGTAGCACCAACTTATTTATATGTCCAAAGTGGTCAAGTCAGCTCTCTTTGGAGTGACAGCTCGAATCCAAAGTAGTTGAGTCAGCACTCCTTGGAATGGAAGCTTCTGGCTCTGGGATCTTAGCAGAAATTCCTTTGTTCCCATCTTCTGAGCCTTGCCAGCAGATAAGAGGGAGCAGGGATACCCATCCGCATCCTGTTTTTCACAGGGCACGATGGCTTCATTACCCAGATTTCCCACACCAAGCTGGAGCTATTTAGTCCCGGGCCAGATCTTCCGCTCATAAACAGTCCTGAGCACTCTTCTGGAGGCAAACAGCTCTGAAGGAAGGTGCTTTCAAATATTCAAATACCCAAAAAGTGATATTGATTGTCACACGGTAGCACCCATTACTTGCCACTTCAATAAATCATTGAGAGTCTTCTCACAAGAAACACCTCAGGAAGCAAGCTTGGAGCCAGAAAACAAGGAAGGACTCTCACAGCCATGAGCCCCAGCCCTGTTCATGCTGTGGGGCATGGAGCAGCTTTGAGCACCAGGAAGGGGAACCCTGGGAGAAATCGGGGACCTCAATGCTGCCCTGGCACTAGGCAGAGGTGGGGGACAGCGCTGCCCTCATCACTCACTGGGCGCCGTGTTGTAGCCTTTCTCCTTCTTCCCTGCAGACAGAGAGATGCATCAGCACAGGTTCACATCACAGCCAGGCTGAGGGCTCCTGAGGGAGCCTCAAATCCCCCCACAGCCCCCACTGTCCTCCTACACCCCTCCACTTTTACCTGCATGGCGTCTGTAGATGATGAATCCAATGCCAGCCATGATGGCAATGGCCACAACGGCGACAACCACCCCCACCACGTTGGGCACCAGGCTGGACTGTGACTGCTCTGGGGGAAGGCAGGGCTGTCAGCAGGGGAAGGGGCAGCCCAGAGCCCCCCAGCCCCACATCCCCTCACTCACCTCATGAGTAGAGGCTGGGTTGGGGCAGGCTGGCGTGCTCCACGCAGCACTGGTACTTGTCCCCGTGCGGGGCACGTACCTCCGACCAGAGCTGTTGTAGAGCATGAAGATTTCGCCATCCACGTACCCCACTTCAAAGAACCAGGGCTGCTCGGGGCCGGAATCCGTCATCCCTATTTCAAAGTACCGCATGGAGTGGAGCTCTGCGGGGTCGGAGCGCGGCGACCCCCCCTTTTTTATTAATTAGCAAGCTACTGCCTATAGAATAACAACACTACTTATATTAATAACATAACCATTATAACTCAATCATGGCCTCGATTGACAATACTCTAGAAGTGAAAAAAGAGACAAGTCAAACACAGCATAACAACATTACTGTTAAACCTACTAAAAAGAACAAACACGTTTGCTCTGCAACCTAAGTTTCTGCAACCTGGAAATAAATCCATGAGGGTCCCAATGTGTTCACATGTAACTAGTTAGGAAAAGTCTTCAACTTTCATATACTCTGATATATTGATTTTTAATGGCCACTAAAATTTGTGCAACAAATGCTTTTAGAGGACAAATGTGCTGGAGTATCACTAGGGGCATTATTACTTATTGACCCTTGAGAAACAGCAAACCGTGTTGGTGGTGGTTGCGACAGGCTGTGCCAGCAGGGCCTTCCCTGCTTCAAAGTGCATCTTTCCTCTCTCACCCATCACAGATTCTCTCCTGCATTCAGGGTCTGAAGGATTTCTTCCAGTTGTACAGCATATCCGCATGGCCAGTGCGTGATACAGAGCCCAAGTGGAACAGCTGCCTGGAAAACAGAATAAACTATCAAATTTAGTTCTATTAGTATGCACTTTTGTCTCAAGTGATGCATGGTCATATTTTTAAAATCCCAATTAGTTGGGTGTAAGAGACGTATCCATTCTACAATACAGGGTCATCCCTTTGCCTGGGATTCCTTTCCAGGTTTTGTCTTTGCAAATTAAGAAAAGCTAATTAATAGGCTAATAACATCATGAGTGAGCAGTACTAACATACTAAAAGAGCTATTCCCATAGATTACAGCACTGATTACATCAAATCCTTTCTTTAACACACATTTGATCTATGGATAATGCCTAAAATTCTAATTCTTGAGACTGCATTGGTAACACAGAAAATCATACACTATGTCAAACCATTACTAATATTATTTATAACACCGCAAGTTACAAAGCAATTCCACTAGGAAAGAAACACACAAACACAGTTACTATAAAGGCTGGATGCTATTTTCTGCCTTGAGATGAGACCAACAACGTATTCTGGTGGTGTTAGTAACAACCGCACAAGATCAGAAGTGTCTAGTGTCATATGAGTATCCTCAGTGAAAATCCATTGAATGATTTGCTTAGAAGCTTCAGATCGTTTCCCATAGTCAGTCACAGTCTTACCAGCCTGCTGTAACAATTTCCAATGATGCACTTCCCACCGAGCAGCTCCCTGCTGATCGTCTATCAGCGGGCAAGCGAGCTGAAACACAGCTTGACACGGTCCCTCCAATATCATGTCTCTAATGACTCCAGACCAACGCAAAGGTGGAGGATCGCTACATGTGGGGGGGAATCGCATAGACAGGGGCTGTAAAGACATCGGTGAAACGCTCGAAGAGACTGATGCCTCCTTCGTACGCAGTTCTAAGTCCTGCAGCTCCTCAGTTAATGTTTTATTATGTTCCTCCAACGCTTTCTCATTCCCACCATTATCCGAGTCGCTTTCACTCTCAGGAGCTTCTTGCTGCTCTGCACACCCCTCAGCCCCCCCCCACCGCACCTTCCTCACCAGCCAAAACCGGATCTGCCAGAGACGTTGAAGAGGTCGAGGACGGGGGATTATTCGGGGCTTCTGCGGCAGCCCTGACTTGTGAGGCTGATGAGCAAACGGAGTACGAAACTCCTGGTAACAGGGAGTCAAGTTCTGACCTTGACTGAGCACTAGGTCCGGATAGAGCTTGTACCACAGCAGCAGCAATCTGCCACTCGGCTTGCATATTCTTCAATGTATTTATTTTGTATTCCTTATTTTTGGAGATAACAAAGTCTCACATATGGTCGACTATTTCTCACCATTCGGCTACAGTGAACATCAGTGCCACCTCCTGAAGGTGTCCATTCATATGAGCCCATTTTACCAGCTCGGATATGCATTTAGGAGATACCTGCTCCTCTCTCTTAGAGAGAATACATTTGAGCAGTTCCTCCACAGCTTCCCACAACATCGTGGATGGCAGAGAACGGGATGGTACCCCGATGAGAGGTGAGTGCCATCCCCCCCCACCCCCCCAGTTCTTTATTGCCCCCACCTCATTATTTGTGGTTCCTATCCCTTTATTTTGTTCTCTCCCCTATATTTGTGCCCTCACTCTGTGTTTATTTTGCTCACCCCCTCTCCGCCCCCGCAATGTTTTCAAACCAGCTTCGTCTGCACCAGCAAGCACCTGCGGGACCCTGAAGCTGGTGGGGGACGTGGGGACCCCCCTGAGAGGGGAGAGCACGACAGCCGCTTGGACTGGGAGCAGGAGCCGGAGCCTGAGGAGCGGGGGAGGCGAGAGCAGGATGAGCAGAGAGGCAGGGGGCGTGGACAAAGCTGTGGGTGAGTCAGTGATGTATGGGTGCATCTGTTGTGGGGTGGTGCTGAATGGGGTGGAAGCTGTGCTGACCTCACCCCCCCACAGCTGTGCCTTTGTCAACTACAAGAAGATGGAATCAGCTGACCAGGCTCTGGGGATCCCTGGGTGAGCTGGGGGGCACTGGGGGGGCACAGGGACGGTGTGGGGGTGCCAGCAGTGCTGAGTCCCTGCCCCCATCCTGTGCCCCAACAGCCGTAAAGAACAGTGCCAAGGGCTCACACCGCGACAAGCGGGCGCAGGTGGTGTACAATGAGGACCTCTTCGGGGGGCAATAAAGGTTTAGTGCACACAGCAATTGTGTGGCAGGGTGACAATGGGACAGTGTGAGAACATGGATGGGGGAACTGTGGGACACGGGGAGCTGCAATGGGGGAGGCTGAGTGGTGACCAGCTGCACACACACCTGTAACTGAACTGCCAGCCTCACCTGGCTGTGGTGCTGAGCATGCTGGGCTGCCTGGCCCTGCTCTCAGCAGCACTGTGTCCTCCCTCCCAGCCCCCACAATTCCACTGATACAGTTATGTCTGTTAGAGAGATTCACACTGCATGGAATGTGCCACGGCCAATAGCAACTGAAGGGTTCAGAGCCAAATAAGTGAGAGGAGGCAGTGCTGGAGCTCATCTCTTCCATGGAGCTCATAACAGCAGCACAGCAGTAACCCTGGTGGCAGCAGCACCAGGATGTTGCTGGAGCAGCACTCCTGGCTCCCCTCCTGCTCCCTCCATGAGCTGCAGGCAGACGTACAGCACTGCTGTCCTGTGCAAGGTTTATTTAAAAACACAGCTGAGGGCCGCTGGCACAAACAGAGAAGCCTGACTACGTTCATACAATATCTTAAATAGAAGGCAAATACAAAAGGAAAGGATAAAATATTTACAGTAACAATGGCAGACACGACATGGGCACAGTCCCACCCAGAGGCAGCAGAAAACCACTCAATACCCTGCTGAAGCTCAGAGTCACCACGGCGTCCTCCAGCAGGGCCAGGGCTGCACTGTGCCCACAGCAGGGCTGGGATGGCTGCACTCTGAACTGAGACAAGTGAAGCGCACACGTGTTGGCTTCCAGAAATCATCAGCACAGCATCAACCTCTGCCAGCAAACAGCACTGGAAATCCAGCAAAAGGGAAAGGAGGGATTAACGCAGCAGTGGCATGCAGCTCCCGCTTCTCACACTGCTGCTGCATCACTGCTGATAACTGGAAAGCAGGGAGCACCCCCCCGCCTTGGTGGCACATTTGGTCCAAAACACCAGAATAATTCTGCTCCCTCCCACCCCCACATCGTCATTAAGTTACCTTAAAGGATTCAAGTCAAAAACAAAGGCATACACCAAAAAAACTCAAGAGCTGGCAGAACTCCAAGCTAGACATAGGGGCTACCCAAGAAATGGGAGCACTGAAGAAGCTTCCAGCTGCACCCAATGCTGAGCATGGCCAAGGGAGGAGGAAGGAAGGAGCTTGAGGTTGAAGCCTTCAGAGCGTCACTGGATCAGGAGATCAATTGCCAGGCACTGCAGCACACAGATGGACGTCCTTCTGGGGTGTCACAGAACTGCTTTGTCCTCTTGCTGCTGAAAGGAGCCAACCAGGAGCAGGGAATGGATGCACAGGACCTCAACTCTGACCAGCAGGAAAACTGAGGACAGTGGAATGCAGTCTGCCAATCTTTTACCAGTTCAGCTGTGCTATAAGACTCATTGTGAAGCCTTTTAAAATATTTATTTATATATATATATATGCTATAAGACTACTCAGATATACTGTCAATCATCTCAGAAAGTTCACGATGGAGTTCATCCACATCCTTCTCCAGCTCCAAGCCAATTTCTCCTTCCATTTCCTCTAAGAGTTCCGAGATGAACTTTTCAGTGTCATCTTCTACAGCCTTGGTGAGCAGGCTGACCTCCGGCAGTGCTGGAGCAGCAGTCTGGAAAGAAGGAAGACAAAGTCAATGATTGCTCAGGAGATCCATCCTCTGCAGCGCTTCTCCTTCAGCACTGCTGAGCCTTAACCCAACACGCGGGCTAAGGGGCTCCTGAAGGACGTTAACAACCATATGAAGGCTTCAGAGCACCTCAGGTCTTTTTAACAATGCAGCAATAATGGACAAATTCCTTCACACCACAAAGGAATCACAGGGCTGTAGAGCATTGTGCGCACACTGCCATTCATCCAGCATCCAGCACACAGCGATTGCTTTGAAAGGAAACCTGCAGAACATTTCAGTTCTCCACACTTTCTGCAGCAGTTGTATCTCTGTATCAGCCTGACCAGGACAGCACTGACACTTCCTCCCCTCCTTACCAAAGCTGCTATTTTAGCCTTTTTAGCTGGAGGCTCCTCTTCTTCAGTGCTTCTCCGAGGATTCACAGCTGCCACAGCAGAAGGAGAGATCTCAGCAGCCTTCCGCTTCCTTGCTCGCTTCGTGGGGGTGCTGGCTTTCCCATCCGAGGGCTTCACACACACCTTGCCCTTGGCTACAGGAAGAAGAGAGAGCTTGTACAATTGTGCCTTGAGAGGAGTCCAGGTTGTCCTGTCATTCCCACAGCTCTTCTCCACAGTTAAATACATCTGGCCAGCAAAATTACATTGCTCTTTCCACAAATCTCAGCAGTATCTTCCACAGTCAGTGCTGCATACCAACAGTCCCACCAAAGGAACAAAGAAACTGCACAGCTACACCATATTATAACCCAGACAAGGGAAACAGCCATACAGCAGGAGAAAGCAATACATGGTCCCTCTAGAGAAAGGAAAAAGCAGGAGCTACAGACAAGAGTGTGCAACCAGACGCTGTGCAAGCCACAACAGACCCACAAAATACATCCAGGGGTTTATCACACAGGTAAGTCTGCAGCTCAGTGCCACTGTCTGTCCCTCGTTCTCAAGCTGAAGTCTGGCTGGAAGGAACACAAGTGAACTAAGAAAATAAGCATTTCCCTTTCTAGCACTAAGCAAAGGCATGCACCCACCATGAGCACTCAGGTCCCTTTACTTCCGAGGACCACCTCACACTCAACACTCATTCATAGTTCTCTGCTCCTGAGGTTGGGCTGATGGTTTCCCTGGCAATGCTGTTGCCCACCGTGCTGAGATTTCACTTAGGCCTTTGCAAGCTGATAAGCTGAACATGAAGGGTGGATTCAGGACTGCTAAGCTCTGCACTTTTACCTTTGACTGTTTCTTCAGCAGCAGCCGGCACAGCAGCCACTTCCTTCTTCAGCTTCTCCGGTTGTCTCAGCTGTAGCTTCTCCTTTATTGTCCCCTCAAGGCTCTTTGCTTGAGCTCTAGAATTTGGTGTACTCTGATCCGAGGGCTAAAAAGAAATAAAGTAAGTGCAAAATAAGAACAAACACCAGGGGGAGTGTATGAAGGAAATCAGATTAGAGATGTTTCAAAAACGGGTTACTGCCTCTCTGCCAGATATAATCAGATCAATTCTGAGTTTGAGGAGTGCAAAGCTGTCTGGGAAAGCCATTGAAAGTATCAGGATTGTGAAACATGGCTGCAGCTCTTCACCAAAGGCAGGAAGGCAGGAATGCACTCATGATGGTGGCACATGGTGAGCAGTGAGACACAAGAACATGTGAAGAAATTGTGTCAGTGTGTCCATCTTCAGAAGGGACTCACCTCTGCGGGTGCAGAGACAGCTTTGGGAGCAGCCCTGTTCCATTCCACAGTCTTTTCCTCTTCTCTTCCAGGTGCTTTGAAACAAAGAAAAAGAAAATCAATTGGTCAACAGCAAGCATAGAAAGAAACCTGAGTGCCAGTGTTTCCTCCATGTGCTTATTACCTCACATTCAATAACAAAACACAGACAGAGGCGGCATCACGCAGTCCATACAGTATCCAAGCTCTTCCCTCCTTCACATGCTGTCTCTTCACAAAGCCTCTCTCACCTCCCCAATGAATAACTCACCCCCCTGACCTTTCTGACAGAGCTTGGCCCCCATGTTAAGGACTCAATCCATGCTTTTCAAATACATTTACATATCAAACTAAGCAATACAAGCCAAAGATGAAGGCAACCTTGGCATCAACACACAGAACATGCCACACCAAAAACATGGCAGAAAGAAAGTACAGGAGAAACTGAACTACAAAACCTCACAGCAAATTAATTTTCCAGAATGAAGCAGGCAGACACCATGGATTCGATGGAAAAACACATGGATGGACATCCTGGCACTTCCTGCCTTTGCATGTTGTAAGAAACAGCCCAGGCAATTCTAAGCAAACTCCATTTGCTTGACAGGGGAAGCACTTCAGCAGAGCAGACAGTGAAGCACCTCGTTACCTGCTGGCTTTGCCATCTGCTGCATCCGCAGGGCTTTCTCCTGCTTGATTTCTTCCAAGGTTTTAATATGCACTTCTTCCAATGGCTTGATTTTACGCGGTGGCTCTTCCAGTTTCACTTTATCAGGCTCAGGTGGAGGGAAAATTCTCTTCTTCTTGCATTTACCCTTAGCTCTCTTCTCAGTAAGAAGCTCTTCTACTTTTTGCTTCTCTTCCTCCAGGTGTTTGTGTTTCCTTTCAGCCAGGGATTCCAAGGTTTTGGTGCGAACTGCAGGAGAAGGCCTCACCCCGGAGCTGGGATCCTCCACCTTACAGCACCCTTCTGCCTGGGGGGCAGCTGGGGTTTCTCCTTGCTGATTCGCTCTCTCAACACGGATCTCTTCCAGAGTTTTGACATGGATCTCCCCTACTGGCTTGGCACCCTTCTCTGCCATCATCAAGAAAGGAGAAGCATAATGATTAAAAGAGAGTCCAGCGAGAGCTTAGGTTTCCAGATTTGACATAACATTACAGAATATGCGTGTTCCCAACAACAACGCACCCAGGAAAGAATAAGCAGAAAGCCTAGAGAATCTGTGCAGCAAACACAGACAACCATTTACCTCTCCTTGGTGCTCTGTCAATCTTGATCTTCTTCTCCAGCCTTTCTGCGAGGCTGCGTTTCAGCGGAAGGCCACTGACAACAGCTACAGAGAGAAAACAACAACATTCCTAAGATAATTCCTTTGGAGAAAGATTTTAGAACAGTTAACCACAAAAAAGTCTATCTCTCATGGAGCACCCAGCCACCAGCAACTGCTACTCCAAAACCAGCAGTGCAAGATAAAGGTTCACTTCTGTGAACGGCTCTATTCCCCAACACAGTGCCAGCTATCTGAGTATTATCAGAAGGATAACAAAGTAGGGCATATGAACTCACCACTTTGTTGTTTGGTTTTATCCTTTTGTTTCTTCAGTTTGATTTCTTCAAGTGTTTTTATTCCAGCATTCAGACTGTCATCTGGGAACACAGAGCAGTGAATGAGACTGAGGGACAGAGGCACACGCTGAGGACCACAGCTCTGCAAACTGCCTCCTGCTCAGAAGCATGCAGAACAAACCCTGTCAGCTCTCCCCACAGCTAAGAGCACCATGGACCTGACGTCTGTCTGATACCCTCCTTTCATCCTTCTTGATATTAAAAGTAGGCTTTATCCCTTACTTTATCCTCTATCAACAATGTGGCTTTAACCAGTGGTTGAAAAGATGCACATACAGGCACTTAAACTCCATGCTGTGGCCTCATCTTGCTCTAATGAAGTAAACAAAGGAGTTTACCTACCTAATCTGAAAGGCACATGAAGATACGAGGTAGGAACAAGATCATGGAAATAGCTGAGTCTATTCAGCAACCCTATGTTCTGTTGTGTTTGTACAACAAATTGCTTTGGAGTTAATTGGCAGCCCACAGTTAATATTCTTAAGTACAAATGGAAGTGATTACAGACAGGTTCCTTATTTTAACAGCTATACTTACCTGGTAAACCCATAGAAGCAGCCTAAGTGAATAGAGTAACTAGTAAAGAACCGGGAAAAGCAACCACACTCACCATCATCACATTTGTCATCATCTGCAGCTTTGATTAAAATGGGAGGATGTGTAGCGCTTGGGACACTCTCTTTGTTTTCCATTTGCATCACTTCCATCAACTGTGGAGAGGGATCGGACTGCACGGAAAGCTTGCTCTGCTGCACTGTTATCTGAGCTGCATTCGGATCGTCACCTGCAGACTCTGGTGGACTTGGCAGCGTAGCTACAGGAACAAAAGGATCAATTTAAAACTTTGATCCTAACCTTACAACCACTGCACAAAGATGGCAGGCAAGGCTGAAAACCCACACAGATAAATGCTGAGTCTCCACTTGCCCATCCAAATGGCTTCTCTGTGAACAAAGAAATCCCCCCCTACACAACATTCATCTCCCTGACACCCAGAAAAAGCTTAATTGCAGGAACACAACCAGCAAGGCAAAGGCCACAGGAGCAGAGAGAAGCTGAGCATGCAAGAAAAAACTGAGTATCAGAAGCGCACAAAGTTCAGCTGTGCACCTATCTATCAGCTCACAAGTGAACGTTATCTGGCGTTCTTTATGACACTATACCCACCTGTAAGTAATAGAGTTAATCTTTCGTACCTAAAAAAGACAAACTCACTTTGGCTTGGTGGAAAGAAAACCCCATTGAGATAACGTCCCTTGGTGTGATGGAAGGCACAGTTGGATTTCTGGCAGCCTCCTGGCTGGTTCTCCCAGTAGCAGGAAATCATGCTGCGAAATTTCTGCAGATGGAAAGGAAGAAAAGCTGATGGTAATGTGGACCTAAGATCTGCAAAGGGAGACTGAGCTCCAGATGGTGCCAGTGAGCAGACTGCCACAAAGCAGCACTCAAACACCACTCTGAAGAGTGCGCAGGCTGGGAGCACCAGGCTCACTGAGCTTTCCTAGCATTCTGTGGGTGAGGACACCAGTTTAGAAGGGGTTAAACTAACACACCTTGCAGAATGCTTGTCTGAATGATGTGGTTCTTTAGCAACTGTTGAGAGAACACTGTTGGTATCTACTACATTAATATTCTGCTATGATATACCATTGCCATTGAGCTCTCTTCCCTCTGCTTCCTCCCAGCCCCCTCTTAACAATAGGAACCATCATCATTTCAAAGCAAATGAACCTAATCTGCAAAAGCACATTCAGCCCACCTAAAGAAATGAGAAGTGGGTTTGGTGATAAACTCTGAGGAGCCAACACTCACACTGATCTCCATGTGCCTGAACCTGCAGACATTCCTGAAGCAGCGGCCCTCCTTCCACAGCCTGCAGGTGGTTTCATTACCCAAAGCAGCTTCACAGTGCCTGAAGGGACAGTTGTCTCCCTGTGACCCAATGGAAACCAAGAGAGGAAAATGAACTAGTGCAACCTGAGAACTGGCCGTGCTTTGAGCTCATTTTTAGCTAGTTGCTCTTTTGCACAATGCAATTAGTTATGAAGTTTGCTGAAGATCAGTAATACTTCTAAGTATTCCACCCCGTCCTCTTGACTTCAGAACTGAAAGAAGGAGAAATGAAGGAAAAAACCCAAGCAGACCTTTTTACAAGTGGAATAGAAGTAGAAATAGCAATCGTCTCCTTTCTTCGACATGCTCGACGAGTGCACAGAAGCAGTTCTGGTCTCGAGGATCTCTGTGCAGCTCTTCCTGTGCTCTCTCAAAGAGCTGGCTCGTGCTTCCTTGGACTGAAAGTCTTCTACTGTCTTGATCAGTGAAATCTTCTTTTGAAAAGGAACCCTAAGCAAAACACCGACAAGCAGAAAAGAATGAGGAATGCCCACCCATCTTCCCAGCTTTCTTCTGTTCATTCAATCAGTCTTTCTGGAGCAGTTGTTTCAAAACATTGCCCTCCTCAACACTGGTCAAACTCTAGTAACATCACCCTGACTCAGCACGGAGCCCCTGGGCTGCACGGCTGCAAGCCCTCCAATGGAGCCCCTCCTTCAACACCACGAGTGACAGCAGTGAGTAACCCCAACACATTTGTCTGACCGCTGCAGGTCTTCAAGCTCACCCACCTGGACAACCTCAGCAAAGACAGCGATTTTCCAAGCCTTGCAGTTCACTTCTCCTGTAGGCTGAACCAACACTGAATCTGTCAATTAAGAATAACGGGGTAGGAAGAATTTTCCTCCTCACTTTGCCAATGTCAAATTCTGTAAGTTGGAATTTCTGGTCTTCAAGGTTTCTTCACCTATGAAGAAAACACTGAAACCTTCCCCTGTCTTTGTTACCTGTACAGCAAAAGCATGCCAGTGCGTATCAATACACAAATCCACACACATATGCCTGTATACTGTAACTCAGCACTGCATGGAGCTGCAGCACGTTCTGCTCAGCCACAACAAGGGTTTGGGTCGGTTCATTTGTTTTTTTTTTCTTTTCTGATGTAAAAATCAAATATTTTGGTATTTTAGGTTTGTTTTGTTGGTTTTTTTTTAAGGTATCAAATGCAGTAAAACCTACAACCAGGCCAGACAGAAGATCAAATTCAAGTGATTCGGAACTCTTTCATTAAAGTGCTGCACTTTTCTGTGCTAAGCATTTCCTACAGTCAGTAAGGAAAGGCTGGAACCTTTTACTCACACAAACACTAGTGAATTTTCCAAATAAAACCCTTTCTTTCAGGGAATTTTCCCAAATCTAAACTAAAGAGAGGAGAAGTCGGGCTCTCAAGTTAGTTGCTGGACTGACTGCATGACAAAGGGAACAAAAACAGCAGTTAAGGACAAAGTTTCCCTCCCTCCTCCAATACTTATAGAAATGCTGCCTTTTTACCTTTAGTACCTTCACAACGGATTGGCAGATTCCTACGTTCCTAAAGACCTCAATGCTGCTCAGCACAGACGCCGGGCACCAACTGTCACTGGACTCTGCACCGTGGAACACGCACACAGCTCAGCACTTCTGTTCACCTCACAATTGGAAGGGTTCTAGAATCGGCAGCATGAAGCGGACTAGAAATACCTCACATCTCTCTGCTCCTTACGAGCCCTTCCATTTTAAAACAAGATAACCCCAGACACATCTGTTAGCACAGCAGCCCAAATGCTAACCAGAACACACAGTGTGTAACGCCGAAAGTACCAGTTTAATGCCATGCCACAAACCCTATTTAATGGTGCAGGTGACCGCCCCTATCAGATACCCGTGACCTCCCTGACTCCAGCCCTGGTGCACGCAGGCACCACCTGCCCAATACCCAACATCTCCCCCCTCTTTATCATCTCCAGCCCCTGTAAAGGTTCCCCCACGTACTCCCTGTTACTCCAAAGGTGATTCGCACATTTAAGGCTATTCCGCAAATGAATCAAACATTAAACATATGCAAAAAACAATTAAGCTGTCATAATAACATACCAATGTGATGCAGCTGTAGTGCCTACAATCCTGAAAGCACACAACAGCAATCTGCCTAACAATTGTGAAATGCTGTATGGCAACACTTAGTCAACTTGTAGAGAACAGTGCATTCAAGTTCAAGATAACAGCACAGTACACAATGGAGTTACAACTTTTCCAAGTTCAGTGTAACACTGTTGTACAGAATCTTCGTGGCATTCAAGTTCTGTCCAGTGTGCATTATAATGTCACACTCCATAACCAGATAAGAAGACAAAAACATATTGGCTGTGCAGAATCGTTCTGAATGTCCACCACTGGGGGACTATCCAGGAACAAGGTCTCCCCCGCTCACGAACTATCAGTCCGGCATGAAGGCTGGATTCCCAGTTCGGACCTTCAGGCACATTGGGAGCAACGCAGTCTCATGTGCCGCTACCAGCAGCCGCTGCCCAGTGCTGACGTCAAATCACTGGCTGCACTGGAGACATTAACCAAGGAGACATAGACCAAAACCGGTGCTGAGATGTTCGGATCCTCACGGTGCGCAGGATGGCTCGTCGTTTGGTGACGGCTTAACCCAACGTGCCGGCAGCCAGCAGGGCCCACTTGGGGTCCCGACACAGACATGTCTCTTGCCCATGACGAGGAGTGGCATAGGGTCTGGGAGCCATGGCCCTGCGTCAGGTCTGATCAGGACCTGACCTATTGGTGTCCATTCGGTCAGCTGATGGTCTCCCATCCAATTCTCTCACGCAGGAGGAGAGCGTGTGGGCACAGCTCAGGCCCCTCCAGCCCTCCCCCCTCTTTAAGCGCACGAAGACGCCCCTTCAAGTCTGATGTGCACACTCCATAATAGCCTGGCAGGTGCTGCTGCCGGGAATGCTGAAGATATGCTTAATGCCCCAAGCTGTGCACCAGCGTCCAAAACATGCATTTCTATATGCTGGGTCATTGTCAGTCTTTAACTCATGAGGTACACCCATGACAGTGATGGCCATGCACAACGCTTTTATGTAATGCATGGCGGTCTGTCCAGATTGTGCCACAGCCCAGAGAAAACCACTGCATGTGTCAGTTGTGACATGCAAGTGACGGAAACACCCAAACTCTGGGAAGTCTGTGACATCCAGCTGCCAAACCTCATTTCGTCTCAAACCTCTGGGGTTCACCCCTGCAGGAAACAGGTTAGCCATAACTCCCGCTCCTCCTTGGCCGATTCAGTTAACTTTCTAAGAGCACCAAGGGTGGGTAGCAGCTTCTGCGCCTCTTCGTCCCCTGCAAAAGCTCACAGAACTCCATGCTGGCTTTCTCTAATGCTGACCAACTCACACAGTGAGAAGCTCCGTCAGCCAGACCTCTCCGCATTATCCACATAATAAGCAGATCGAGGTCTGCTCAATCTGATGTGGAAGTGATTGGCAGATGCTGTGGCCGGAGGGATGAGGTGCCTGCAGGGCGTCCCTTGGAAGAAGGTTTGGTGAGGATGGATCCTCTGAGCCAGCATCGGGCACAGGGTGCTGGGTGCAAATGCCAGTGCTGCCCTCTGTCATCCTGTTGGTTTTAAAAGGAGTACAGCTCCGTTTCCAAACTTTGCCAACCACAGGCTGGCTGGCAGCTTGAAGGAACTGCCATGAAATTGGTCTAATGAAGCGTTCCTGGCAGAGCTTCAGGATGGAGAAAGTGCAGTTTGTACTCAACTGAGCTGAGGTCCAATGAGCTGAGTTTCCTGGCTCAGAGCAGAGGCCGTGAGCATCACGTCTCACAGTCTGTGTCACCTGGGCAGAGCCGTTAGGCAGGGGCTGCCAGTGGGGAGATGCCAAAATTTCCATGAAGATGATTGCTCAGATATGCCTGAGTTCAGATGGAGGGGCCCATTGCCCTACCAGGGAGTGGAAGATGCTTGGGGTTGAGGCAGCTCGTGCTTTCCCATGCCTGTAGGACCTTACAGTGCTGTGCCTTTCCACATACCTACCCCACCTTCTTTCTTTCCCATGCAGGGGGCATCATTAATCCAGTGGGTGGCACCAAGAATGCCCGGACAGCCCCACTGCAGTGCGTCTCAGTGGCAGAAGGACACACCAAGCCTGTGCTCTGCCTGGATGCCACCGATGAACTGCTTTTCACTGCCTAAAAAGGTATATGTTGGACAGAACAGGTGTGGGGGCTGCTAGCTTTTTATGCGCTATTCTCATAGATCTCCCCAGGCTGGCGTGGGGAATTGGGGTGCATGGCAGGGATGGCTCCTTCTGGGCTGCTCCCCTGTCCCTGCCTTCTGATGTCCAGGTGCTGGAGCAGGCTGGCTCCATTGCCCTGGAGTGGAGCTGTGGTTGGTGGGAGGCAGCGCTTGGGAAGGAGTCGGTGCCTCCACGCCACGGAGGAACTCCCCAGCCCAACTCTCTCAGTCACGTTCTTCTTCCTACAGACCAGAGCTATAAGATGTGGAACTTGGTGACGGGTCAGGAAATTGCTTCCCTCAAGGGTCACCCAAATAATGTCGTTTCCATCAAGTACTGCAGCCACACGGGGTTGGTGTTCACCGTGTCCACGTTGTACATCAAAGTGTGGGACATCCGGGACTCAGCGCGCTGCATCCGCACCCTGACGTATGTAGTGGGAAGAGTGGCTGTGGGGGACTGTGGGCAGCTCTGGCTTTGCAGAAGATGGTGTGAGGAACTCCTGGGGTCCCACAGGCTGGAAACAGAGCCCAGCTGTTTTAGGATCAGTGCCTACAGCTGTAGGAAACAGGGAGGCTTAGGGAGATCTTGTAATGGAATCTGTGGGGACCCTCTGCAGCAAAGGCTCTAAGGAAAGGACCTGGAAGTGGTTTTCAGCCCTTCCTGGGGGTGGCCAAGAGCACCAGACAGAAGGGATGGGGATTTTCTTTTTTGCTTCAACTAATATGCCACAGGAAGACAACCACATTAACCCAGCTGTATTTGTTGTTGTTGTTTATCTACAGCATGAAGCATTTCACTTGGAAAGTCTCTGCTGCCACTCATCGTACAACAGACTTAAAGCACAGCACTTGGCACCTAGCAGTGCTGTGAAGGGTTGGAAAGGCAGCGCATCATTGTGCTGAGGGCCAAGAGACGGTTCAGACAACAGAAGCATTTGTCCACATTTCTGACATGAAGGCTGTCGCCTCCCGATCCGGCGACAAATCAAGGCTGCTGTGTGAAAGTACCGTGCCTCCGCACATGGGATCAGACGGGACTCACACACAGTGTGTAACACCGAATGTACCAGTTTAATGCCACGCCACAAACCTACCCAATACCCAACAGGGGGGACCATTCAATGCTGCTCATCAGCCATCAAGCCCGGATGCTGGAGAAGGCAGACCATGTTGTGGTGCTGCAGCATGACACGATGGCTGAGATGGGGACACCCACCGAACTGAGGACCCGCGGTGGATCCTACAGCCAGCAGCTGCAGCACTGAGGACCACAGGGCAGCTGGAGTGGGATGCGATGGGACATGGGGAGCTGTGGCTGTCTCCGCTCCCCGCTGCAAGACGGGAAGAGTGGGATGCTCTGGGATTTGTATGGAATAAAGCGGAGATGTTTTGTAGAGGAGCAGGTTGGGATGTGGGGTGTGGGCAGCTCAGCCTCAGTGCATGGTTGGTTATGGAAGCTGGGTGTCTGCCCTCAGAATGTGGCTGTGGCAGCACTGTGGGTTATGGGGGGGAAGCACAGCTCAGCCCAATACTAGATGAACTTTCCAGTCATGTCTTCATGCCAAAGCGGTGCAGATAGCACAGGGAGTGCAAAGGGGAGGAGGAGAGCAGCAGTGTGAAATGGAGCAATGGGCAAAGAGTGTGGGGTGGGGGGAGGAGGGATGAGGGGAGGTCCCCTCATCCACCCCAGCCCTGAGCACGGCACAGAGCAGAATGCAGGCAGGCTGAGCACAGAACAGCCCAACACTTTATTTCACAAGAAGCAGCACAGGAAAAGCATAACAGCATAGGAAGCAGAGGGAGATGTGAGAGGTAGAGGGGATGGGGCTGTGTTCATCACCGACCCCAAATGCTCGTGTGGCCAGTTGGCCCCTTGCAGGCTGAAGCACAGCACTCAGACGGTTTGGTTACTTCCTGTGTGAAGAAGAAGAGATGGTGTCCCATAGGGCCACGTTCACATCCCAACACTCAGCTCCCTGCAGAGTCCCAGCCCAGCCCTGGTGCAGCACCACAAGGAGCACAAGGAGCACAGGGACCCTTTCCAACCCCCAGCCCCACACCGCAGCTGTGCTCGAGCTGCTGGTTCCACCTTCCTGGCCTGTAAGGTAAGAAGAGCCATTGTCTCAGCCCAGTTTGTAGGAGGGAGGCAAGGTTCTTTGATATACATATACCTGGTGCTGGAGTAAGAAACAACGGTTCAAACATTGGTCCGACCAGTTTATTACAAGACTTTATCAGGGAGATGGGGAAGGGGAGGACGGACGCTATTATGGTGTAGGGTGATGGGGAAGGGAATGCAGTAAAAATATGAAATAGAAGCAAGGAGTCTCTGTAGGAAGCAAGAGGGAGATATTCACCACCATGGATCCATCGAGGTTTGTAGTTCAGTCATTGGTCTTCAGTCGTGGTGGGTCATCAGGCGTTGTTCTGTTAATGGTGACCACGATGACAATTTCCAATGGTAGCACCAACTTATTTATATGTCCAAAGTGGTCAAGTCAGCTCTCTTTGGAGTGACAGCTCGAATCCAAAGTAGTTGAGTCAGCACTCCTTGGAATGGAAGCTTCTGGCTCTGGGATCTTAGCAGAAATTCCTTTGTTCCCATCTTCTGAGCCTTGCCAGCAGATAAGAGGGAGCAGGGATACCCATCCGCATCCTGTTTTTCACAGGGCACGATGGCTTCATTACCCAGATTTCCCACACCAAGCTGGAGCTATTTAGTCCCGGGCCAGATCTTCCGCTCATAAACAGTCCTGAGCACTCTTCTGGAGGCAAACAGCTCTGAAGGAAGGTGCTTTCAAATATTCAAATACCCAAAAAGTGATATTGATTGTCACACGGTAGCACCCATTACTTGCCACTTCAATAAATCATTGAGAGTCTTCTCACAAGAAACACCTCAGGAAGCAAGCTTGGAGCCAGAAAACAAGGAAGGACTCTCACAGCCATGACCCCCAGCCCTGTTCTTGCTGTGGGGCATGGAGCAGCTTTGAGCACCAGGAAGGGGAACCCTGGGAGAAAGCGGGGACCCCAATGCTGCCCTGGCACTGGGCAGAGGTGGGGGACAGCGCTGCCCTCATAACTCACTGAGCGCCGTGTTGTAGCCTTTCTCCTTCTTCCCTGCAGACAGAGAGATGCATCAGCACAGGTTCACATCACAGCCAGGCTGAGGGCTCCTGAGGGAGCCTCAAATCCCCCCACAGCCCCCACTGTCCTCCTACACCCCTCCACTTTTACCTGCATGGCGTCTGTAGATGATGAATCCAACACCAGCCATGATGGCAATGGCCACAACGACGACAACCACCCCCACCACGTTGGGCACCAGGCTGGACTGTGACTGCTCTGGGGGAAGGCAGGGCTGTCAGCAGGGGAAGGGGCAGCCCAGAGCCCCCCAGCCCCACATCCCCTCACTCACCTCATGAGTAGAGGCTGGGCTGGGGCAGGCTGGCGTGCTCCACGCAGCACTGGTACTTGTCCCCGTGCGGGGCATGTACCTCCGACCAGAGCTGTTGTAGAGCATGAAGATTTCGCCATCCACGTACCCTACTTCAAAGAACCAGGGCTGCTTGGGGCCGGATTCCGTCATCCCTATTTCAAAGTACCGCATGGAGTGGAGCTCTGCGGGGTCGGAGCGCGGCGACCCCCCCTTTTTTATTAATTAGCAAGCTACTGCCTATAGAATAACAACACTACTTATATTAATAACATAACCATTATAACTCAATCAAGACCTCGATTGACAATCCTCTAGAAGTGAAAAAAGAGACAAGTCAAACACAGCATAACAACATTACTGTTAAACCTACTAAAAAGAACAAACTCGTTTGCTCTGCAACCTAAGTTTCTGCAACCTGGAAATAAATCCATGAGGGTCCCATTGTGTTCACATGTCACTAGTTAGGAAAAGTCTTCAACTTTCATATACTCTGATATATTGATTTTTAATGGCCACTAACTATTGTGCAACAAATGCTTTTAGGATGCTCATAACCATGCCTTTGAGCTAATAATTGATAATTGAACTTTATGAAGTTGCATGTCAGATAGAACCAGTTTTAGAGGACAAATGTGCTGGAGTATCACTAGGGGCATTATTACTTATTGACCCTTGAGAAACAGCAAACCATGTTGGTGGTGGCTGCGACAGGCGGTGCCAGCAGGGCCTTCCCTGCTTCAAAGTGCACCTTTCCTCTCTCACCCATCACAGATTCTCTCCTGCATTCAGGGTCTGAAGGATTTCTTCCAGTTGTACACCATATCCGCATGGCCAGTGCGTGATACAGAGCCCAAGTGGAACAGCTGCCTGGAAAACAGAATAAACTATCAAATTTAGTTCTATTAGTATGCACTTTTGTCTCAAGTGATGCATGGTCATATTTTTAAAATCCCAATTAGTTGGGTGTAAGAAACGTATCCATTCTACGATACAGGGTCATCCCTTTGCCTGGGATTCCTTTCCAGGTTTTGTCTTTGCAAATTAAGAAAAGCTAATTAATAGGCTAATAACATCATGAGTGAGCAGTACTAACATACTAAAAGAGCTATTCCCATAGATTACAGCACTGATTACATCAAATCCTTTCTTTAACACACATTTGATCTATGGATAATGCCTAAAATTCTAATTCTTGAGACTGCATTGGTAACACAGAAAATCATACACTATGTCAAACCATTACTAATATTATTTATAACACCGCAAGTTACAAAGCAATTCCACTAGGAAAGAAACACACAAACACAGTTACTATAAAGGCTGGATGCTATTTTCTGCCTTGAGATGAGACCAACAACGTATTCTGGTGGTGTTAGTAACAACCGCACAAGATCAGAAGTGTCTAGTGTCATATGAGTATCCTCAGTGAAAATCCATTGAATGATTTGCTTAGAAGCTTCAGATCTATCCCATAGTCAGTCGCAGTCTTACCAGCCTGCTGTAACAATTTCCAATGATGCACTTCCCACCGAGCAGCTCCCTGCTGATCGTCTATCAGCGGGCAAGCGAGCTGAAACACAGCTTGACACGGTCCCTCCAATATCATGTCTCTAATGACTCCAGACCAACGCAAAGGTGGAGGATCGCTACGTGTGGGGGGGAATCGCATAGACAGGGGCTGTAAAGACATCGGTGAAACGCTCGAAGAGACTGATGCCTCCTTCGTACGCAGTTCTAAGTCCTGCAGCTCCTCAGTTAATGTTTTATTATGTTCCTCCAACGCTTTCTCATTCCCACCATTATCCGAGTCGCTTTCACTCTCAGGAGCTTCTTGCTGCTCTGCACACCCCTCAGCCCCCCCCCACCGCACCTTCCTCACCAGCCAAAACCGGATCTGCCAGAGACGTTGAAGAGGTCGAGGACGGGGGATTATTCGGGGCTTCTGCGGCAGCCCTGACTTGTGAGGCTGTTGAGCAAACGGAGTACGAAACTCCTGGTAACAGGGAGTCAAGTTCTGACCTTGACTGAGCACTAGGTCCGGATAGAGCTTGTACCACAGCAGCAGCGAACTGCCGCTCGGCTTGCATATTCTTCAATGTATTTATTTTGTATTCCTTATTTTTGGAGATAACAAATTCCCACAGATGGTTGACTATTTCTCGCCATTCAGCTACAGTGAACATCAGTGCCACCTCCTGAAGGTGTCCATTCATATGAGCCCATTTTACCAGCTCGGATATGCATTTAGGAGATACCTGCTCCCCTCTCTTAGAGAGAATACATTTCCTCCACAGCTTCCCACAACATCGTGGATGGAAGAGAACAGGATGGTACCCCGATGAGAGGTGAGTGCCACCCCCCTCCCCAGTTCTTTATTGCCCCCACCTCATTATTTGTGGTTCCTATCCCTTTATTTTGTTCTCTCCCCCATATTTGTGCCCTCACTCTGTGTTTATTTTGCTCACCCCCCCTCCGCCCCCGCAATTTTTTCAAACCAGCTTCGTCTGCACCAGCAAGCACCTGCGGGACCCTGAAGCTGGTGGGGGACGTGGGGACCCCCCTGAGAGGGGAGAACGCGACAGCCGCTTGGACTGGGAGCAGGAGCCGGAGCCTGAGGAGCGGGGGAGGCGAGAGCAGGATGGGCAGAGGGGCAGGGGGCGTGGGCAAAGCTGTGGGTGAGTCAGTGATGTATGGGTGCATCTGTTGTGGGGTGGTGCTGAATGGGGTGGAAGCTGTGCTGACTTCACCCCCCCACAGCTGTGCCTTTCTCACCTACAAGAAGATGGAATCAGCTGACCAGGCTCTGGGGATCCCTGGGTGAGCTGGGGGGCACTGGGGGGGCACAGGGACGGTGTGGGGGTGCCAGCAGTGCTGAGTCCCTGCCCCCATCCTGTGCCCCAACAGCCGTAAAGAACAGTGCCAAGGGCTCACACCGCAACAAGCGGGCGCAGGTGGTGTACAATGAGGACCTCTTCGGGGGGCAATAAAGGTTTAGTGCACACAGCAGTGGTGTGGCAGGGTGACAATGGGACAGCGGGAGAACGGGGATGGGGGAACTGTGGGACACGGGGAGCTGCAATGGGGGAGGCTGAGTGGTGACCAGCTGCACACACACCTGTAACTGAACTGCCAGCCTCACCTGGCTGTGGTGCTGAGCATGCTGGGCTGCCTGGCCCTGCTCTCAGCAACACTGTGTCCTCCCTCCCAGCCCCCACAATTCCACTGATACAGTTATGTCTGTTAGAGAGATTCACACTGCATGGAATGTGCCACGGCCAATAGCAACTGAAGGCTTCAGAGCCAAATAAGTGTGAGGAGGCCGTGCTGGAGCTCATCTCTTCCATGGAGCTCATAACAGCAGCACAGCAGTAACCCTGGTGGCAGCAGCACCAGGATGTTGCTGGAGCAGCACTCCTGGCTCCCCTCCTGCTCCCTCCAAGAGCTGCAGGCAGACGTACAGCACTGCTGTCCTGTGCCACGTTTATTTAAAAACACAGCTGAGAGCTGCCGGCATAAACAGAGGAGCCTGACTACGTTCATACAATATCTTAAATAGAAGGCAAATACAAAAGGAAAGGATAAAATATTTACAGTAACAATGGCAGACACGACATGGGCACAGTCCCACCCAGAGGCAGCAGAAAACCACTCAATACCCTGCTGAAGCACAGAGTCACCATGGCGTCCTCCAGCAGGGCCAGGGCTGCACTGTGCCCACAGCAGGGCTGGGATGGCTGCACTCTGAACTGAGACAAGCGAAGCGCACACGTGTTGGCTTCCAGAAATCATCAGCCCAGCATCAAGCTCTGCCAGCAAACAGCACTGGAAGTCCAGAAAAAAAGAAAGGAGGGAATAACGCAGCAGTGGCATGCAGCTCCCGCTTCTCACACTGCTGCTGCATCACTGCTGATAACTGGAAGGCAGGGAGCACCCCCCCGCCTTGGTGGCACATTTGGTCCAAAACACCAGAATAATTCTGCTCCCTCCCACCCCCACATTGTCATTAAGTTGCCTTAAAGGATTCGAGTCATAAACAAAAGCATACACCAAAAAAACTCAAGAGCTGGCAGAACTCCAGGCTAGACATGGGGACTGCCCGAGAAATGGGAGCACCGAAGAAGCTTCCAGCTGCACCCAACGCTGAGCATGGCCAAGGGAGGAAGAAGGAAGGAGCTTGAGATTGAAGCCTTCAAAGCGTCACTGAATCAGAAGATCAATTGCCAGGCACTGCAGCACACAGATGGACGTCCTTCTGGGCTGTCACAGAACTGCTTTGTCATCTTGCTGCTGAAAGGAGCCAACCTAGATCAGGGAATGGCTGCACAGGGCCTCAACTCTGACCAGCAGGAAAACTCAGGACAATGGAATGTAGTCTGCCAATCTTTTACCAGTTCAGCTGTGCTTTATGACTCATTATTGTGAAGCCTCCTTTAGTAAAGTATCACCCTGGGGTATCCAACCAAAAAGAAAAGGTTTTTATTAAATTAAAGGTTTTTTTTTGTTGTTGTTGTTTTGTTGGTTTTTTTTGGTTTTATGTTTGTTTGTGGTTTTTGTTTTCTTTTTTTCTTTAACATACTACAATAACTACTACGCAGTTCAACAGTCAGTCATCTCAGAAAGTTCACGAAGGAAATCATCCTCATCCTTCTCCAGGTCCAAGTCAATTTCTGCTTCCATTTCCCCTCCTGAGATTTCCGAGATGAACTTTTCAGTGTCATCTTCTACAGCCTTGGTGAGCAGGCTGACCTCCGGCAGGGCTGGAGCAGCAGTCTGGGAAGAAGGAAGACAAAGTCAATGATTGCTCAGGAGATCCTTCCTCTGCAGCGCTTCTCCTTCAGCACTGCTGATCCTGAACCCAACACGGGGGCTAAGGGGCTCCTGAAGGATGTTAACAACCACGTGAAGGATGCAGAGCACCTCAGGTCTTTTTAACAATGCAGCATTAATGGACAAATTCCTTCACACCACAAAGGAATCACAGGGCTACAGAGCATTGTGCGCACACTGCCATTCATCCAGCATCCTGCACAAAGCGACTGCTTTGAAAGGAAACCTGCAGAACATTTCAGTTCTCCACACTTTCTGCAGCAGTTGTATCTCAGTATCAGCCTGACCAGGACAGCACTGACACTTCTTCCCCTCCTTACCAAAGCTGCTTTTTTAGCTGGAGGCTCCTCTTCTTCAGTGCTCGTTTAAATCAGTACAGTGCTAGAGCTGTTACATACCACATTCTATTTGAGCAACAGAAAGTCATTCCTGTTCCCCTACACAACATCCACCCACAGTCTGATTTCATTGAACACGAAGCCATCGTGACCTTTTTGTATCCAGTGCTCCCACGTTAACCTCACAAGTTGTACCTGGTGCCAGCAGGGTTACTGCCTCACTGCCAGATACAATCAGATCAATTCTGAGTTTGAGGAGTGCAAAGCTGTCTGGGAAAGCCATTGAAAGTACCAGGATTGTGAAACATGGCTGCAGCTCTTCACCAAAGGCAGGAAGGTAGGAATGCACTCATGATGGTGGCACATGGTGAGCAGTGAGACACAAGAACATGTGAAGAAATTGTGTCACTGTGTCCATCTACAGAAGGGACTCACCTCTGCGGGTGCAGAGACAGCTTTGGGAGCAGCCCTGCTCCATTCCACAGTCTTTTCCTCTTCTCTTCCAGGTGCTTTAAAACAAGGAAAAAGAAAATCACTTGGTCAACAGCAAGCATAGAAAGAAACCTGAGTGCCAGTGTTTCCTCCATGTGCTTATTTCCTCACATTCAATAACAAAGAACACGAGAGAGGCGACATCTCGCAGTCCATACAGTATCCAAGCTCTTCCCTCCTTCACATGCTGTCTCTTCACAAAGCCTCTCTCACCTCCCCAATGAATAACTCACCCCCCTGACCTTTCTGACAGAGGTTGGCCCCCATGTTAAAAACTCAATCCATGCTTTACAAACTCATTTACATATTAAAACAAGCAACACGCCAAAGATGAAGATAACCTTGGCGTCAACACACAGAACATGCCACACCAAAAACATGGCAGAAAGAAAGTACAGGAGAAACTGAATTACAAAACCTCACAGCGAATGAATTCTCCAGAATGAAGCAGGCAGACACCACGGATTCAATGGAAAAACACATGGATGGACATCCTGGCACTTCCTGCCTTTGCATTTGGTAAGAAACAGCCCAGGCAATTCTAAGCAAACTCCATTTGCTTGACAGGGGAAGCACTTCAGCAGAGCAGACAGTGAAACACCTCGTTACCTGCTGGCTTTGCGATCTGCTGCATCCGCAGGGCTTTCTCCTGCTTGATTTCTTCCAAGCTTTTAATATGCATTTCTTCCAATCGCTTGATTTTACGCGGTGGCTCTTCCAGTTTCACGTTACCAGGCTCAGGTGGAGGGAAAATTCTCTTCTTCTTGCGCTTATCCTTAGATCTCTTCTCAGTAAGAACCTCTTCTACTTTTTGCTTCTCTTCTTCCAGTCGTCTCTTCTTCCAGATCTCCCCTGCTGGCTTGGCACCCTTCTCTGTCATCATCAAGAAAGGAGAAGCATAAGGATTACAAGAAATTCCAACGAGAGCTCAAGTTTCCAGATTAGTCATAATATTACAGAATATACGTGTTCCCAACAACAACGCTCCTGAGAAAGAATAAGCAGAAAGCCTAGAGAATCTGTGCAGCAAACACCGATGACCATTTACCTCTCCTTGGTGCTCTGTCAACCTCGATCTTCTTCCCCAGCCTTTCTACGAGGCTGCGCTTCAGCGGAAGGCCACTGACATCAGCTACAGAGAGAAAACAACAACATTCCTAAGATAATTCCTTTGGAGAAAGATTTTTACAAGTCAACCACAAACTTTGGTTTCTCCAAGTGTATGTTCTCAAATTCACCTTTCAGCTGCTACACTTGTGTGCCACTTGGAGTCATCACAGACCCACGACACACTTTCCTCCCTCCTGCTTCAGCAGTGCCCTCCCATTTACGTGGAGGCAGCCAAACAGCAGCTCACAAGCAGCCCTTACCTACAGAGGATTTCCGTTTTCCAGGTTTATCAGCAGTATTCAGTTGACTGACAGGCACCTCCCCTAAAACAAAGAAAAACAAAGTGCTTATTTGACAGAAACCAACAGAATTACTGTCTTGTGAGCCCATTTCCCACCCAAAACAAATACAACCAAAAGACACCACTTTGAGAGCCCTGACACAAAATAATATTGCAACTGTAATGCACTCAGGGTAAGTCCCAATTGTAATTTCTCCATTCCACTTAGGAGCCACCAAATGGAAGCAAAGGTACTCATCATTACCCTGCTTTGCAGGCAGCATCACAGTGCTGACCAGTGTCCGCACATTCTCCTTCTTAGGCACACGAACAATCTGAGATTTGAGCCGATGAGCAGGAGCTCCTGAAGGTCCTTCTGATCCAAGTGTTTTTATTCCAGCATTCAAACTGTCATCTGGGAACACAGAGCGGTAAATGAGACTGAGGGACAGAGGCACACGCTGAGGACCACAGCTCTGCAAACTGCCTCCTGCTCAGAAGCATGCAGAACAAACCCTGTCAGCTCTCCCCACAGCTAAGAGCACCATGGACCTGATGTCTGTCTGCTGCCCTCCTTTCATCCTTCTGGATATTAAAAGTAGGCTTTATCCCTTACTTTATCCCATCCATATGACATTAGATTCCTCTATCAGCAAATGTGGCTTTCACCACTGGTTGAAAAGATGCACATACAGGCACTTAAACTCCATGCTGTGGCCTCGTCTTGCTCTAATGATGTAAACAAAGGAGTTTACCTTCCTAATCTGAAAGGCACATGAAGTTACGAGGTAGGAACAAGATCATGGAAATAGCTGATTCCATTCAGCAACCCTATGTTCTGTTGTGTTTGTACAATGAATTGCTTTGGAGTTAATTGGCAAGTGCTTCTGATTAATCCTGGAATACCTTGTTTTGTATCAGCATCAGATTTTGTAGTGGAAATTATCTGCAATCCAAGATGGTTTTCTTCAGCTGGTTGCTGGACAGGTGTTTTTGTTTCTTCTCCCTCCTTAGAAAGCTGGTCTGTACAAGCAAAGAAAAAATCAGTCTCTTCAGTTATGCGGTAGGAATTCAATCAGATTATCCACTGCACAAAGATGGCAGGCAAGGCTGAAAACCCACACAGATAAATGCTGAGTCTCCACTTGCCCATCCAAATGGCTTCTCTGTGAACAAAGAAATCCCCCCCTACACAACATTCATCTCCCTGACACCCAGTAAAAGCTTAAATGCAGGAGAACAACCTGCAAGGCAAAGGCCACAGGAGCAGAGAGAAGCTGAGCATGCAAGATAAAACTGAGGTATCAGAAGCACACAAAGTTCAGCTCTGAACCTATCTATCAGCTCACAAGTGAACGTTACCTGGCGTTCTTTATGACACTATACCCACCTGTGAGTAATAGAGTTAATCTTTCGTACCTAAAAAAGACAAACTCACTTTGGCTTGGTGGAAAGAAAACCCCATTGAGATAACGTCCCTTGGTGTGATGGAAGGCACAGTTGGATTTCTGGCAGCCTCCTGGCTGGTTCTCCCAGTAGCAGGAAATCATGCTGCGTTTTTTCTGAAGACAGAAAGGAAGAAGAGCTGATGGTAACGTGGACCTAAGATCTGCAAAGGGAGACTGAGCTCCAGATGGTGCCAGTGAGCAGACTGCCACAAAGCAGCACTCAAACACCACTCTGAAGCGTGCGCAGGCTGGGAGCACCAGGCTCACTGAGCTTTCCTAGCATTCTGTGGGTGAGGACACCAGTTTAGAAGGGGTTAAACTAACACACCTTGCAGAATGCTTGTCTGATTGATGTGGTTCTTTAGTATCTGTTGATAGAACACTGTTGGTATCAACTACAAGAATATTCTGCTATGATATACCAATGCCATTGAGCTCTCTTCCCTCTGCTTCCTCCCCTATTCTTAACCGTAGGAACCATCATCATTTCAAAGCAAATGAACCTAATCTGCAAAAGCACATTCAGCCCACCTAAAGAAATGAGAAGTGGGTTTGGTGATAAACTCTGAGGAGCCAACACTCACACTGATCTCCATGTGCCTGAACCTGCAGACATTCCTGAAGCAGCGGCCCTCCTTCCACAGCGTACAGATGGTTTCATTGCCCAAAGCGGCTTCACAGTGCCTGAAGGGACAGTTGTCTCCCTGTAACCCAATGGAAACCAAGAGAGGAAAATGAAATAGTACAGCCTGAGAACTGGCCATGCTTTGAGCTCATTTTTAGTGAGTTGCTGTATTGTTCAATGCAATTAGTTATGAAGTTTGCTGAAGACCAGTAATACTTCTACTTATTCTACCCATTCCTCTTAACTTCAGAACTGAAAGAAAGAAAAAATGAAGGAAAAAACCCAAGCAGACCTTTTTACAAGTGGAATAGAAGTAGAAATAGCAATCATTTCCTTTAATCGACATGCTGGACGAGCGCACAGAAGCAGTTCTGGTCTCGGGGATCTCTGTGCAGCTCTTCCTGTGCTTCTCAAAGAGCTGGCTCGTGCTTCCTTGGACTGAAAGTCTTCTACAGTCTTGATCAGTGAAATCTTCTTTTGAAAAGGAACCCTAAGCAAAACACCAAAAAGCAGAAAAGAATGAGGAATGCCCACCCGTCTTCCCAGCTTTGTTCTCTTCATTCAATCAGTCTCTCAGGAGCAGTTGTTTCAAAACATTGCCCTCCTCAACACTGGTCAAACTCTAGTAACATCACCCTGACTCAGCACGGAGCCCCTGGGCTGCACGGCTGCAAGCCCTCCAATGGAGCCCCTCCTTCAACACCACGAGTGACAGCAGTGAGTAACCCCAACACATTTGTCTGACCGCTGCAGGTCTTCAAGCTCAACCACCTGGACAACCTCAGCAAATACAGTGATCTTCAAAGCTTTGCAGTTCACTTCTCCTGTAGGCCGAACCAACACTGAATCCGTGAATTAATTAATTATAACAGGTTAGGAAGAATTTTCCTCCTCACTTTGCCTATGTCAAATTCTGTAAGTTGGAATTTCTGGTCTTCAAGGATTCTTCACCTTTGAAGAATCCACAAAAACCATCCTCCGTCTTTGTTACCTGTACAGCAAAAGCATGACAGTGCGTATCAATACACAAATCCACACACATGTGCCTGTATACTGTAACTCAGCACTGCATGGAGCTGCAGCACGTTCTGCTCAGCCACAACAAGGGTTTGGGTTGGTTCATTTTTATTTTTTTTCTTTTCTGATGTAAAAATCAAATATTTTGATATTTTAGATTTGTTTTGTTGCTTTTTTTTTTTTTAAGGTACCAAAATGCAGTAAAACCTGCAACCAGGCCAGACAGAAGATCAAATTCAAGTGATTCAGAACTCTTTCATTAAAGTGCTGCACATTTCTGAGCTAAGCATTTCCGATAGTCAATAAAAGTTGTAAACTTTACTCACACAGACACTAGTGAATTTTCGAGGAATTTCTTTTTTTTTTTTTTTTTTTCCCAGGGAATTTCCCCAAATCTAAACTAAAGAGAGGAGAAGTCGGGTTCTCAAGTTAGTTGCTGGATTGACTGCATGACAAAGGGAACAAAAACAGCACTTAAGGACAAAGTTTCCTACCTTCCTCCAGTACTGATAGAAATGCTGCCTTTTACCTTTAGTACCTTCACATCAGATTCCTCTCTGGCAGATTCCTATGCTTCTAAAAACCTCGGTGCTGCTCAGCACAGAAGCCGGGCACCAACTGTCACTGGACTCCGCACCATGGAACACGCACACAGCTCAGCACTTCTGTTTCCTCACAATTGGAAGGGTTCTGGAATCGGGAGCATGAAGCGGACTAGAAATACCTCACATCCCTCTGCTCCTTACGAGCCCTTCCATTTTAAAACAAGATAACCCCAGACACATCTGTTAGCACAGCAGCCCAAATGCTAACCAGAACACACAGTGTGTAACGCTGAAAGTACCAGTTTAATGCCGCGCCACAAACCCTATATAGTGGTACAGGTGACCACCCCTATCAGATACCCATGACCTCCATGACTCCACTGCTGGTGCATGCAGGCACCACCTGCCCAATACCCAACATCTCCCCCCTCTTTATTATCTGCAGCCCCTGTAAAGGTTCCCCTGCATACTCCCTGTTACCCCGAAGGTGATTTGCACATTTAAGGCTATTCCGCAAATGAATCAATCATTAAACATATGCGAAAAACAATGAAACTGTCATAATAACATACCAAAGAGATGCAGCTGCAGTGACTACAAACCTGAAAGCACACAACAGCAATCTGCCTAAAAATTGTGAAATGCTGTATGGCAACACTTAGTCAACTTGTAGAGAACAGTGCATTCAAGTTCAAGATAACAGCACAGTACACAATGGAGTTACAACTTCTCCAAGTTCAATGTAACACTATTGTACAGAATCTTCGTGGCATTCCAGTTCTGTCCAGTGTGCATTATAATGTCACACTCCATAACCAAATAAGAAGACAAAAACATATTGGCTGTGCAGAATCGTTCTGAATGTCCACCACTGGGGGACTATCCAGGAACAAGGTCTCCCCCGCTCACGAACTATCAGTCCGGCATGAAGGCTGGATTCCCAGTTCGGACCTTCAGGCACATTGGGAGCAACGCTGTCTCATGTGCCGTTACCAGCAGCCGCTGCCCAGTGCTGACGTCAAATCACTGGCTGCACTGGAGACATTAACCAAGGAGACATTGACCAAAACCGGTGCTGAGATGTTCGGATCCTCACGGTGCACAGGATGGCTCGTCGTTTGGTGACGGCTTAACCCAACGTGCCGGCAGCCAGCAGGGCCCACTTGGGGTCCCGACACAGACGTGTTTCCTGCCCTTGACAAGGAGTGGCATAGGGTCTGGGAGCCATGGCCCTCCGTCGGGTCTGATCAGGACCTGACCTATTGGTGTCCATTTGGTCAGCTGATGGTCTCCCTTCCAATTCTCTCAGTTAACTTTCTAAGAGCACTAAAGGTGGGTAGCAGCTTCTGCGCCTCTTCGTCCCCTGCAAAAGCTCACAGAACTCCATGCTGGCTTTCTCTAATGCTGACCGACTCACACAGTGAGAAGCTCCGTCAGCCAGACCTCTCCGCATTATCCACATAATAAGCAGATCGAGGTCCTCATCACACACTCTGTGCCATCTCTTGTCAGCATGTCCTGTCCCATCCCTGGCTCTCCAGCAGGACAGTAATGCTGGGGTGAGCAACACTGGGCACTGTCAGTGTGTTTTTCTTGCAAGCATCTTCCAGGGAAATACGTGCAGGCGTTCCCCACTCTTGGCTGTATCTCTGCAGTGCTGGGTCCTGTGTGAGCAGAGTTCTCTGCCCCAGAAGCCAAGTCACTGCTGTGCAGAGCTCAGCCTCGGGGTGAATGTGCTCCTGAGTTTGTCCCAGTGCAATGACAACCTTCTCATTGCCCTTTAGGAGCACCTCTGGTGCTGATGGGTGCTCTGCTCTCAGCAACCACTGGATACACGGCTCCAGGCGCGTGTGTGCTTTGTCACCTTGAGCTGTTTGCTCTGATCGCATCTCACCCTGGGGAGCCGGGATTTCCCTTTGGTCTCGGTGTCACTTCGAGACCAGTAGCAACACTAGGGGTCAGAGGAGAGCTGCTGAATGTGTGAGCAAAGCTGCTAATTGAGAAGGAGATCGCACTCCTGTGACTTCGAAACCCGAATTAATGAGCTTACCTTCACCCTCCTGACTAATGCAGACCTCATGCAACCCTGGGCCTGCCCTTCTCCAGCCTCCTGCCTTGTTTTGCCTACTCATAGGAAAAGATTTAGCATAGCTCAGAGCCCCAGGCGGCGCTTGGAATGCCAGCAGGAAAGAGCTGCTGGTGTCCACATAGCTCAGGACTGCAGCAGTGGGGCTGCTGGACCTCAGTGTTCTGAACACTCTGATGTGGAAGTGATTGGCAGATGCTGTGGCCGGAGGGATGAGGTGCCTGCAGGGCGTCCCTTGGAAGAAGGTTTGGTGAGGATGGATCCTCTGAGCCAGCATCGGGGACAGGCTGCTGGGTGCAAATGCCAGTGCTGCCCCCTGTCATCCTGTTGGTTTTAAAAGGAGTACAGCTCCGTTTCCAAACTTTGCCAACCACAGGCTGGCTGGCAGCTTGAAGGAACTGCCATGAAATTGGCCTAATGAAGCGTTCCTGGCAGAGCTTCAGAATGGAGAAAGTGCAGTTTGTCCTCAACTGAGCTGAGGTCCAATGAGCTGAGTTTCCTGGCTCAGAGCAGAGGCCGTGAGCATCACGTCTCACAGTCTGTGTCACCTGGGCAAAGCCGTTAGGCAGGGGCTGCTAGTGGGGAGATGCCAAGGTTTTCTATGAAGATGATTGCTCAGATATGCCTGAGTTCAGATGGAGGGGCCCATTGCCCTACCAGGAAGTGGAAGATGCTTGGGGGTGAGGCAGCTCGTGCTTTCCCATGCCTGTAGGACCTTACAGTGCTGTGCCTTTCCACATACCTACCCCACCTTCTTTCTTTCGCATGCAGGGGGCATCATTAATCCAGTGGGTGGCAGCAGAATTCCAGGACAGCCCCACTGCAGTGCGTCTCTGTGGCAGAAGGACACACCAAGCCTGTGCTCTGCCTGGATGCCACCGATGAACTGCTTTTCACTGCCTAAAAAGGTATTTGTTGGACAGAACAGGTGTGGGGGCTGCTGGCTTTTTATGTGCTATTCTCATAGATCTCCCCAGGCTGGCGTGGGGAATTGGGGTGCATGGCAGGGATGGCTCCTTCTGGGCTGCTCCCCTGTCCCTGCCTTCTGATGTCCAGGTGCTGGAGCAGGCTGGCTCCATTGCCCTGGAGTGGAGCTGTGGGTGGTGGGAGGCAGCGCTTGGGAAGGAGTCGGTGCCTCCACGCCACGGAGGAACTCCCCAGCCCAACTCTCTCAGTCACGTTCTTCTTCCTACAGACCGGAGCTGTAAGATGTGGAACTTGGTGACGGGTCAGGAAATTGCTTCCCTCAAGGGTCACTCAAATAATGTCGTTTCCATCAAGTACTGCAGCCACACGGGGTTGGTGTTCACCGTGTCCACGTTGTACATCAAAGTGTGGGACATCCGGGACTCAGCGCACAGCATCCGCACCCTGACGTATGTAGTGGGAAGAGTGGTTGTGGGGGACTGTGGGCAGCTCTGGCTTTGCAGAAAATGGTGTGAGGAACTCCTGGGGTCCCACAGGCTGGAAACAGAGCCCAGCTGTTTTAGGATCAGTGCCTACAGCTGTAGGAAACAGGGAGGCTTAGGGAGATCTTGGAATGGAATCTGTGGGGACCCTCTGCATCAAAGGCTCTAAGGAAAGGACCTGGAAGTGGTTTTCAGCCCTTCCTGGGGGTGGCCAAGAGCACCAGCAAGAAGGGATGGGGATTTTCTTTTTTGCTTCAACTAATATGCCAGAGGAAGACGACCACATTAACCCAGCTGTATTTGTTGTTGTTGTTTATCTACAGCATGAAGCATTTCACTTGGAAAGTCTCTGCTGCCACTCATCGTACAACAGACTTAAAGCACAGCACTTGGCACCTAGCAGTGCTGTGAAGGGTTGGAAAGGCAGCGCACCATTGTGCTGAGGGCCAAGAGACGGTTCAGACAACAGAAGCATTTGTCCACATTTCTGACATGAAGGCTGTCGCCTCCCGATCCGGCGACAAATCAAGGCTGCTGTGTGAAAGTACCGTGCCTCCGCACATGGTATCAGACGGGACTCACACACAGCGTGTAACACCGAATGTACCAGCTTAATGCCACGCCACAAACCTACCCAATACCCAACAGGGGGGACCAGTCAATGCTGCTCATCCGCCATCAACCCCAGATGCTGGAGAAGGCAGACCATGTTGTGGTGCTGGAGCATGACACCATGGCTGAGATGGGGACACCCACCGAACTGAGGACCCGCAGTGGATCCTACAGCCGGCTGCTGCAGCACTGAGGACCACAGGGCAGCTGGAGTGGGATGCGATGGGACATGGGGAGCTGTGGCTGTCTCCGCTCCCCGCTGCAGGATGGGAAGAGTGGGATGCTCTGGGATTTGTATGGAATAAAGCGGAGATGTTTTGTAGAGGAGCAGGTTGGGATGTGGGGTGTGGGCAGCTCAGCCTCAGTGCATGGTTGGTTATGGAAGCTGGGTGTCTGCCCTCAGAATGTGGCTGTGGCAGCACTGTGGGTTATGGGGGGGAAGCACAGCTCAGCCCAATACTGGATGAACTTTCCAGTCATGTCTTCATGCCAAAGCGGTGCAGATAGCACAGGGAGTGCAAAGGGGAGGAGGAGAGCAGCAGTGTGAAATGGAGCAATGGGCAAAGAGTGTGGGGTGGGGGGAGGAGGGATGAGGGGAGGTCCCCTCATCCACCCCAACCCTGAGCACGGCACAGAGCAGAATGCAGGCAGGCTGAGCACAGAACAGCCCAACACTTTATTTCACAAGAAGCAGCACAGGAAAAGCATAACAGCATAGGAAGCAGAGGGAGATGTGAGAGGTAGAGGGGATGGGGCTGTGTTCATCACCGACCCCAAATGCTCGTGTGGCCAGTTGGCCCCTTGCAGGCTGAAGCACAGCACTCAGACGGTTTGGTTACTTCCTGTGTGAAGAAGAAGAGATGGTGTCCCATAGGGCCACGTTCACATCCCAACCCTCAGCTCCCTGCAGAGTCCCAGCCCAGCCCGGGTGCAGCACCACAAGGAGCACAAGGAGCACAGGGACCCCTTCCAACCCCCAGCCCCACACCGCAGCTGTGCTCGAGTTGCTGGTTCCACCTTCCTGGCCTGTAAGGTAAGAAGAGCCATTGTCTCAGCCCAGTTTGTAGGAGGGAGGCAAGGTTCTTTGATATACGTATACCTGGTGCGGGATTAAGAAACAACGGTTCAAACATTGGTCCGACCAGTTTATTACAAGACTTTATCAGGGAGATGGGGAAGGGGAGGACGGACGCTATTATGGTGTAGGGTGATGGGGAAGGGAATGCAGTAAAAATATGAAATAGAAGCAAGGAGTCTCTGTAGGAAGCAAGAGGGAGATATTCACCACCATGGATCCATCGAGGTTTGTAGTTCAGTCATTGGTCTTCAGTCGTGGTGGGTCGTCAGGCGTTGTTCTGTTAATGGTGACCACGATGACAATTTCCAATGGTAGCACCAACTTATTTATATGTCCAAAGTGGGCAAGTCAGCTCTCTTTGGAGTGACAGCTCGAATCCAAAGTAGTTGAGTCAGCACTCCTTGGAATGGAAGCTTCTGGCTCTGGGATCTTAGCAGAAATTCCTTTGTTCCCATCTTCTGAGCCTTGCCAGCAGATAAGAGGGAGCAGGAATACCCATCCGCATCCTGTTTTTCACAGGGCACAATGGCTTCATTACCCAGTTTTCCCACACCAAGCTGGAGCTATTTAGTCCCGGGCCAGATCTTCCACTCATAAACAGTCCAGAGCACTCTTCTGGACGCAAACAGCTCTGAAGGAAGGTGCTTTCAAATATTCAAATACTCAAAAAGTGATATTGATTGTCACACAGTAGCACCCATTACTTGCCACTTCAATAAATCATTGAGAGTCTTCTCACAAGAAACACCTCAGGAAGCAAGCTTGGAGCCAGAAAACAAGGAAGGACTCTCACAGCCATGAGCCCCAGCCCTGTTCATGCTGTGGGGCATGGAGCAGCTTTGAGCACCAGGAAGGGGAACCCTGGGAGAAATCGGGGACCTCAATGCTGCCCTGGCACTGGGCAGAGGTGGGGGACAGCGCTGCCCTCATCACTCACTGGGCGCCGTGTTGTAGCCTTTCTCCTTCTTCCCTGCAGACAGAGAGATGCATCAGCACAGGTTCACATCACAGCCAGGCTGAGGGCTCCTGAGGGAGCCTCAAATCCCCCCACCGCCCCCACTGTCCTCCTACACCCCTCCACTTTTACCTGCATGGCGTCTGTAGATGATGAATCCAACGCCAGCCATGATGGCAATGGCCACAACGGCGACAACCACCCCCACCACGTTGGGCACCAGGCTGGACTGTGACCGCTCTGGGGGAAGGCAGGGCTGTCAGCAGGGGAAGGGGCAGCCCAGAGCCCCCCAGCCCCACATCCCCTCACTCACCCTATGAGTAGAGGCTGGGTTGGGGCAGGCTGGCGTGCTCCACGCAGCACTGGTACTTGTCCCCGTCCCCAGGCACCGCGTCGATGGTGACCAAGGTGTGGTAGGTGCCGTAGCTGTTGGGCACGATGCCCCCTGAGTGGGTGTCCTGGCCCAGCACCATGCTGTCCTTCATCCAACTGACGGCGATAGGCTGTGGGTAGAAGCCGTGAGCGTGGCAGGACAAGGTCAGGATCCCGTCGGCCTTCTTCCCCCACACTCACACCTCGGGTTGCTCTGAAGGTGGGCGGCAGTGAGGGCCGGGCTGAGCTCCCCACGCTGAGCCCCCGCCCCACCTGCAGTCTCACACCGCAGGCCCCCCCTCACCTGTCCTCCCCAGCTCTGCCTTCCCGTTCTCTACATGTCTCTGCAGCCACTGCACACAGGTTTGCTCCAGGTAATGTTTCCGTCTCTCAGCATAACCAGGTTCCTCCCACGCTCTCTTGGTAGGAACTGACTCTGGAACCGCTGCAGTAAACATCATCGTGTCTTTGTCGAAGGCAATGAAGTCTCTCCCATCATAGCCATACTGATGATAGCCCTGGGAGTTCCGTCCTCGAGGATGTCACAGCCCAACATCCGCTGCCATGTGTGAGACCCTGAAACACAGCCAGGCAGGGGTTGATGGGCCCCTCCAGCTCCAGGGGACCCACTGTACTGGGGATGGGGTTGGGGTCCCCCAGGGTCGAGCTCGGTGGGGCTGTGACGGGCAGCCCCGGGACGGTGCCGCCGGGCAGGACCAGCCCTGGGGGGTGCGGGCGGCAATGCACCATGGAGCCCCATCCCACAGCATGGAGCCGCGGTGCCAGCTGTGCTCACCGCCGCTCTGGTTGTGGCGCCGTGCCGCATTGACCAGGCTCACGCGGCTATTCTGCTCATTGCTCAGTGCTCTCTGGGTGTTCCTGTCCCAGTACTCGGGATCCACAGCTCCAGGTGCCTTCATCCACTCGGTGCAGGGCACGTACCTCCGACCAGAGCTGTTGTAGTGCACGAAGATTTCGCCATCCACGTACCCCACTTCAAAGAACCAGGGCTGCTCGGGGCCGGAATCCGTCATCCCTATTTCCAAGTACCGCATGGAGTGGAGCTCTGCGGGGTCGGAGCGCGGCGACCCCCCCTTTTTTATTAATTAGCAAGCTACTGCCTATAGAATAACAACACTACTTATATTAATAACATAACCATTATAACTCAATCAAGGCCTCGATTGACAATACTCTAGATGTGAAAAAAGAGACAAGTCAAACACAGATAACAACATTACTGTTAAACCTACTAAAAAGAACAAACACGTTTGCTCTGCAACCTAAGTTTCTGCAACCTGGAAATAAATCCATGAGGGTCCCATTGTGTTCACATGTCACTAGTTAGGAAAAGTCTTCAACTTTCATATACTCTGATATATTGATTTTTAATGGCCACTAATTATTGTGCAACAAATGCTTTTAGGATGCTCATAACCATGCCTTTGAGCTAATAATTGATAATTGAACTTTATGAAGTTGCATGTCAGATAGAACCAGTTTTAGAGGACAAATGTGCTGGAGTATCACAAGGGGCATTATTACTTATTGACCCTTGAGAAACAGCAAACCGTGTTGGTGGTGGTTGCGACAGGCGGTGCCAGCAGGGCCTTCCCTGCTTCAAAGTGCACCTTTCCTCTCTCACCCATCACAGATTCTCTCCTGCATTCAGGGTCTGAAGGATTTCTTCCAGTTGTACACCATATCCGCATGGCCAGCGCGTGATACAGAGCCCAAGTGGAACAGCTGCCTGGAAAACAGAATAAACTATCAAATTTAGTTCTATTAGTATGCACTTTTGTCTCAAGTGATGCATGGTCATATTTTTAAAATCCCAATTAGTTGGGTGTAAGAGACGTATCCATTCTACAATACATGGTCATCCCTTTGCCTGGGATTCCTTTCCAGGTTTTGTCTTTGCAAATTAAGAAAAGCTAATTAATAGGCTAATAACATCATGAGTGAGCAGTACTAACATACTAAAAGAGCTATTCCCATAGATTACAGCACTGATTACATCAAATCCTTTCTTTAACACACATTTGATCTATGGATAATGCCTAAAATTCTAATTCTTGAGACTGCATTGGTAACACTGAAAATCACACACTATGTCAAACCATTACTAATATTATTTATAACACCGCAAGTTACAAAGCAATTCCACTAGGAAAGAAACACACAAACACAGTTACTATAAAGGCTGGATGCTATTTTCTGCCTTGAGATTAGACCAACAACGTATTCTGGTGGTGTTAGTAACAACCGCACAAGATTAGAAGTGTCTAGTGTCATATGAGTATCCTCAGTGAAAATCCATTGAATGATTTGCTTAGAAGCTTCAGATCGTTTCCCATAGTCAGTCACAGTCTTACCAGCCTGCTGTAACAATTTCCAATGATGCACTTCCCACCGAGCAGCTCCCTGCTGATCGTCTATCAGCGGGCAAGCGAGCTGAAACACAGCTTGACACGGTCCCTCCAATATCATGTCTCTAATGACTCCAGACCAACACAAAGGTGGAGGATCGCTACGTGTGGGGGGGAATCGCATAGACAGGGGCTGTAAAGACATCGGTGAAACGCTCGAAGAGACTGATGCCTCCTTCGTACGCAGTTCTAAGTCCTGCAGCTCCTCAGTTAATGTTTTATTATGTTCCTCCAATGCTTTCTCATTCCCACCATTATCCGAGTCGCTTTCACTCTCAGGAGCTTCTTGCTGCTCTGCACACCCCTCAGCCCCCCCCCACCGCACCTTCCTCACCAGCCAAAACCGGATCTGCCAGAGACGTTGAAGAGGTCGAGGACGGGGGATTATTCGGGGCTTCTGCGGCAGCCCTGACTTGTGAGGCTGTTGAGCAAACGGAGTACGAAACTCCTGGTAACAGGGAGTCAAGTTCTGACCTTGACTGAGCACTAGGTCCGGATAGAGCTTGTACCACAGCAGCAGCAATCTGCCGCTCGGCTTGCATATTCTTCAGTGTATTTATTTTGTATTCCTTATTTTTGGAGATAACAAAGTCCCACATATGGTCGACTATTTCTCGACATTCGGCTACAGTGAACATCAGTGCCACCTCCTGAAGGTGTCCATTCATATGAGCCCATTTTACCAGCTCGCATATGCATTTAGGAGATACCTGCTCCCCTCTCTTAGAGAGAATACATTTGAGCAGTTCCTCCACAGCTTCCCACAACATCGTGGATGGCAGAGATCGGGATGCGACCCCGATGAGAGGTGAGTGCCATCCCCCCCCCCCCCAGTTCTTTATTGCCCCCACCTCATTATTTGTGGTTCCTATCCCTTTATTTTGTTCTCTCCCCCATATTTGTGCCCTCACTCTGTGTTTATTTTGCTCACCCCCCCTCCGCCCCCGCAATTTTTTCAAACCAGCTTCGTCTGCACCAGCAAGCACCTGCGGGACCCTGAAGCTGGTGGGGGACGTGGGGACCCCCCTGAGAGGGGAGAGCGCGACAGCCGCTTGGACTGGGAGCAGGAGCCGGAGCCTGAGGAGCGGGGGAGGCGAGAGCAGGATGGGCAGAGGGGCAGGGGGCGTGGGCAAAGCTGTGGGTGAGTCAGTGATGTATGGGTGCATCTGTTGTGGGGTGGTGCTGAATGGGGTGGAAGCTGTGCTGACCTCACCCCCCCACAGCTGTGCCTTTGTCACCTACAAGAAGATGGAATCAGCTGACCAGGCTCTGGGGATCCCTGGGTGAGCTGGGGGGCACTGGGGGGGCACAGGGACGATGTGGGGGTGCCAGCAGTGCTGAGTCCCTGCCCCCATCCTGTGCCCCAACAGCCATAAAGAACAGTGCCAAGGGCTCACACCGCGACAAGCGGGCGCAGGTGGTGTACAATGAGGACCTCTTCGGGGGGCAATAAAGGTTTAGTGCACACAGCAGTGGTGTGGCAGGGTGACAATGGGACAGCGGGAGAACGGGGATGGGGGAACTGTGGGACACGGGGAGCTGCAATGGGGTAGGCTGAGTGGTGACCAGCTGCACACACACCTGTAACTGAACTGCCAGCCTCACCTGGCTGTGGTGCTGAGCATGCTGGGCTGCCTGGCCCTGCTCTCAGCAGCACTGTGTCCTCCCTCCCAGCCCCCACAATTCCACTGATACAGTTATGTCTGTTAGAGAGATTCACACTGCATGGAATGTGCCACGGCCAATAGCAACTGAAGGCTTCAGAGCCAAATAAGTGTGAGGAGGCCGTGCTGGAGCTCATCTCTTCCATGGAGCTCATAACAGCAGCACAGCAGTAACCCTGGTGGCAGCAGCACCAGGATGTTGCTGGAGCAGCACTCCTGGCTCCCCTCCTGCTCCCTCCAAGAGCTGCAGGCAGACGTACAGCACTGCTGTCCTGTGCCAGGTTTATTTAAAAACACAGCTGAGAGCCGCCGGCATAAACAGAGGAGCCTGACTACTTTCATACAATATCTTAAATAGAAGGCAAATACAAAAGGAAAAGATAAAATATTTACAGTAACAGTGGCAGACACGACATGGGCACAGTCCCACCCAGAGTCAGCAGAAAACCACTCAATACCCTGCTGAAGCACAGAGTCACCACGGCGTCCTCCAGCAGGGCCAGGGCTGCACTGTGCCCACAGCAGGGCTGGGATGGCTGCACTCTGAACTGAGACAAGCGAAGCGCACACGTGTTGGCTTCCAGAAATCATCAGCACAGCATCAAGCTCTGCCAGCAAACAGCACTGGAAATCCAGCAAAAGGGAAAGGAGGGAATAACGCAGCAGTGGCATGCAGCTCCCGCTTCTCACACTGCTGCTGCATCACTGCTGATAACTGGAAGGCAGGGAGCACCCCCCGCCTTGGTGGCACATTTGGTCCAAAACAAAAGAATAATTCTGCTCCCTCCCACCCCCACATTGTCATTAAGTTGCCTTAAAGGATTCAAGTCATAAACAAACGCATACACCAAAAATACTCAAGAGCTGGCAGAACTCCAGGCTAGACATGGGGACTGCCCGAGAAATGGGAGCACCGAAGAAGCTTCCAGCTGCACCCAACGCTGAGCATGGTCAAGGGAGGAGGAAGGAAGGAGCTTGAGGTTGAAGCCTTCAGAGCGTCACTGAATCAGGAGATCAATTGCCAGGCACTGCAGCACACAGATGGACGTCCTTCTGGGCTGTCACAGAACTGCTTTGTCCTCTTGCTGCTGAAAGGAGCCAACCAGGAGCAGGGAATGGATGCACAGGGCCTCAACTCTGACCAGCAGGAAAACTCAGGACAATGGAATGCCAATCTTTTACCAGTTCAGCTGTGCTTTAAGACTCATTATTGTGAAGCCTCCTTTAGTAAAGTATCACCCTGGGGTATCCAACCAAAAAGAAAAGGTTTTTATTAAATTAAAGGTTTTTTTTTTGTTGTTGTTGTTTTGTTGTTTTTTTGGTTTTTTGTTTGTTTGTTTGTGTTTTTTGTTTTTTTTTAACATACTATAATAACTACTACGCAGTTCAACAGTCAGTCATCTCAGAAAGTTCACGAAGGAAATCATCCTCATCCTTCTCCAGGTCCAAGTCAATTTCTGCTTCCATTTCCCCTCCTGAGATTTCCGAGATGAACTTTTCAGTGTCATCTTCTACAGCCTTGGTGAGCAGGCTGACCTCCGGCAGGGCTGGAGCAGCAGTCTGGGAAGAAGGAAGACAAAGTCAAAGAAAGGAAGACAAAGTCAAAGAAAGACAAAGATTGCTCAGGAGATCCTTCCTCTGCAGTGCTTCTCCTTCAGCACTGCTGATCCTGAACCCAACACGGGGGCTAAGGGGCTCCTGAAGGATGTTAACAACCACGTGAAGGCTGCAGAGCACCTTTTCTTGCTCAGAGCTGTTGTACAGAGCCCAACTCCTGTTGGTGAAGGCTTTTTTTCTCTGCTGGGTGGTGCAGCCCAGCACTGCGCTCTGGGTTTGTCAAGGTGTGTACAAATATTTGATCCCTCGATGTGTTCCTGTAAATAGTGTAACTTATTTCGCTCTCATGATGTACGTTGGTTTGAATTGTTTCCCGATGGATGTGTTTGTTCCTCGCCTCTTTGTCTTCACAAATAAAGCGTTACTGAAAGGAAGAGACAAAGCAGTGCTGACTGTTATGGGGAAGAACAGAGCTGGGAGCCGCCCGTCCTGATGTGCATCCTGTCCTTCTGTGCCGTGGGTGCTGTGAGGAAGTGAGCACATGGGAACAGGGTCCTCAGGGACTGCAGGGATGTCCCCGTGGCTCTGGGATGTACCTGAGCAGCTGCCTGGGCTCAGTGAGCCAGCTCAGGGAGCAAAGTGCATTTTGGGGCACTCCACCCTACAAAAAGGTCCTTGAAAGCATCGCAAGGAGGCGACAAAGCTGGTAAGGGCTACGAGGTTCATCCTGTACGAGAGGCTGAGGACCCCCGGCTCGTCCGAGCTGCAGGAGATGGGGCTGAGAATCCGTCCCGTTGCTCGTTGTGGCTTCCTAAGCAGGGGAATGGCACAGAGCTGCCCGTAACTGATGAAGGAAGCGGGGGAGGGCTGAGAAACGCGTCTTTGCCGTGGGGGTGGTCCAACGCAGGCACGGGCCCTTCTGGGGGGTGGTGGATGCCCCGAGCCCGTCACTGACCGAGTGGCGTTTGGACAATGCCCCGAATGTGGTGCTTAACTTCAGGGCAGCCCTGAAGCGCTCAGGACCCGCTCGGTCCCTTCCGGCTCCTCCATCCAATTTAATTGCCTGCGCATTTGTCCCATCCTGGGGGCGGCCCGGCTGCTGGAACCCCCGGCAGCGCTGCGGGGACAGCCGCCAGGTGGCAGCGCGGGCTGCGGTGCGGGGACGGCGGGCGGTGGGCGGTGTTGGCACCGGGGCCGTTTGCGGGATGTTGTGAGGTTCCTCCCTCCCTCCCAACTCCTTTCTGCCCCCCCCCCGCCCCCGAGCCGCGCTGACTGCGCTGCAGTGCCCGCAGAGATGATGATGCTGGCACCGCGTTGTGCCCCACTCCGGGGTGATGGCGTCAGTGGGTCATACCTCGCACACTGGTTTGAAGGGAGCAGCAGGGAGAACCCGCTGGGCTCCCCCCTCATCCCAGCACCACACGTGCCAGGGGCAGCACCAGGCAGGTGGGTGCCAGGCTGGAGGCTTGGGCACATCCCAGGGCACAGATCCCCACTGCTTTCTTCTCTTGCTGCTGAAAGGAGCCAACCAGGATCAGGGACAGGACCTCAACTCTGACCAGCAGGAAAACTCAGGACAATGGAATGCAGTCTGCCAATCTTTTACCAGTTCAGCTGTGCTTTATGACTCATTATTGCAAAGACTCTTTTAGTAAAGTACCACCCTGGGGTATCCAACCAAAAAGAAAAGGTTTTTATTAAATTAAAGGGGTTTTTTTTGGTTTTTTTTTGTTTTTTGTTTTTTTAAACATACTATAATAACTACTATGCAGTTCAACTGTCAATCATCTCAGAAAGTTCACGAAGGAGATCATCCTCATCCTTCTCCAGGTCCAAGTCAATTTCTGCTACCATTTCCCCTCCTGAGATTTCCAAGATGAACTTTTCAGTGTCATCTTCTACAGCCTTGGTGAGCAGGCTGACCTCCGGCAGGGCTGGAGCAGCAGTCTGGGAAGAAGGAAGACAAAGTCAATGATTGCTCAGGAGATCCTTCCTCTGCAGTGCTTCTCCTTCAGCACTGCTGATCCTGAACCCAACACGGGGGCTAAGGGGCTCCTGAAGGATGTTAACAACCACGGGAAGTCTGCAGAGCACCTCAGGTCTTTTTAACAATGCAGCATTAATGGACAAATTCCTTCACACTACAGAGGAATCACAGGGCTGCAGAGCATTGTGCACACACTGTCATTCATCCAGCATCCTGCACAAAGCGACTGCTTTGAAAGGAAACCTGCAGAACATTTCAGTTCTCCACACTTTCTGCAGCAGTTGTATCTCAGTATCAGCCTGACCAGGACAGCACTGACACTTCTTCCCCTCCTTACCAAAGCTGCTTTTTTAGCTGGAGGCTCCTCTTCTTCAGTGCTCGTTTAAATCAGTACAGTGCTAGAGCTGTTACATACCACATTCTATTTGAGCAACAGAAAGTCATTCCTGTTCCCCTACACAACATCCACCCACAGTCTGATTTCATTGAACACGAAGCCATCGTGACCTTTTTGTATCCAGTGCTCCCACGTTAACCTCACAAGTTGTACCTGGTGCCAGCAGGGTTACTGCCTCACTGCCAGATACAATCAGATCAATTCTGAGTTTGAGGAGTGCAAAGCTGTCTGGGAAAGCCATTGAAAGTACCAGGATTGTGAAACATGGCTGCAGCTCTTCACCAAAGGCAGGAAGGTAGGAATGCACTCATGATGGTGGCACATGGTGAGCAGTGAGACACAAGAACATGTGAAGAAATTGTGTCACTGTGTCCATCTACAGAAGGGACTCACCTCTGCGGGTGCAGAGACAGCTTTGGGAGCAGCCCTGCTCCATTCCACAGTCTTTTCCTCTTCTCTTCCAGGTGCTTTAAAACAAGGAAAAAGAAAATCATTTGGTCAACAGCAAGCATAGAAAGAAACCTGAGTGCCAGTGTTTCCTCCATGTGCTTATTTCCTCACATTCAATAACAAAGAACACGAGAGAGGCGACATCTCGCAGTCCATACAGTATCCAAGCTCTTCCCTCCTTCACATGCTGTCTCTTCACGAAGCCTCTCTCACCTCCCCAATGAATAACTCACCCCCCTGACCTTTCTGACAGAGGTTGGCCCCCATGTTAAGGACTCAATCCTGGCTTTACAAACACATTTACATATTAAAACAAGCAACACGCCAAAGATGAAGATAACCTTGGCGTCAACACACAGAACATGCCACACCAAAAACATGGCAGAAAGAAAGTACAGGAGAAACTGAATTACAAAACCTCACAGCGAATGAATTTTCCAGAATGAAGCAGGCAGACACCACGGATTCAATGGAAAAACACATGGATGGACATCCTGGCACTTCCTGCCTTTGCATGTTGTAAGAAACAGCCCAGGCAATTCTAAGCAAACTCCATTTGCTTGACAGGGGAAGCACTTCAGCAGAGCAGACAGTGAAACACCTCGTTACCTGCTGGCTTTGCGATCTGCTGCATCCGCAGGGCTTTCTCCTGCTTGATTTCTTCCAAGCTTTTAATATGCATTTCTTCCAATCGCTTGATTTTACGCGGTGGCTCTTCCAGTTTCACGTTACCAGGCTCAGGTGGAGGGAAAATTCTCTTCTTCTTGCGCTTATCCTTAGATCTCTTCTCAGTAAGAACCTCTTCTACTTTTTGCTTCTCTTCTTCCAGTCGTCTCTTCTTCCAGATCTCCCCTTCTGGCTTGGCACCCTTCTCTGTCATCATCAAGAAAGGAGAAGCATAAGGATTACAAGAAATTCCAACGAGAGCTCAAGTTTCCAGATTAGTCATAATATTACAGAATATACGTGTTCCCAACAACAACGCTCCTGAGAAAGAATAAGCAGAAAGCCTAGAGAATCTGTGCAGCAAACACCGATGACCATTTACCTCTCCTTGGTGCTCTGTCAACCTCGATCTTCTTCCCCAGCCTTTCTACGAGGCTGCGCTTCAGCGGAAGGCCACTGACATCAGCTACAGAGAGAAAACAACAACATTCCTAAGATAATTCCTTTGGAGAAAGATTTTTACAAGTCAACCACAAACTTTGGTTTCTCCAAGTGTATGTTCTCAAATTCACCTTTCAGCTGCTACACTTGTGTGCCACTTGGAGTCATCACAGACCCACGACACACTTTCCTCCCTCCTGCTTCAGCAGTGCCCTCCCATTTACGTGGAGGCAGCCAAACAGCAGCTCACAAGCAGCCCTTACCTACAGAGGATTTCCGTTTTCCAGGTTTATCAGCAGTATTCAGTTGACTGACAGGCACCTCCCCTAAAACAAAGAAAAACAAAGTGCTTATTTGACAGAAACCAACAGAATTACTGTCTTGTGAGCCCATTTCCCACCCAAAACAAATACAACCAAAAGACACCACTTTGAGAGCCCTGACACAAAATAATATTGCAACTGTAATGCACTCAGGGTAAGTCCCAATTGTAATTTCTCCATTCCACTTAGGAGCCACCAAATGGAAGCAAAGGTACTCATCATTACCCTGCTTTGCAGGCAGCATCACAGTGCTGACCAGTGTCCGCACATTCTCCTTCTTAGGCACACGAACAATCTGAGATTTGAGCCGATGAGCAGGAGCTCCTGAAGGTCCTTCTGATCCAAGTGTTTTTATTCCAGCATTCAAACTGTCATCTGGGAACACAGAGCAGTAAATGAGACTGAGGGACAGAGGCACACGCTGAGGACCACAGCTCTGCAAACTGCCTCCTGCTCAGAAGCATGCAGAACAAACCCTGTCAGCTCTCCCCACAGCTAAGAGCACCATGGACCTGATGTCTGTCTGCTGCCCTCCTTTCATCCTTCTGGATATTAAAAGTAGGCTTTATCCCTTACTTTATCCCATCCATATGACATTAGATTCCTCTATCAACAATGTGGCTTTAACCAGTGGTTGAAAAGATGCACATACAGGCACTTAAACTCCATGCTGTGGCCTCATCTTGCTCTAATGAAGTAAACAAAGGAGTTTACCTTCCTAATCTGAAAGGCACATGAAGATACGAGGTAGGAACAAGATCATGGAAATAGCTGAGTCTATTCAGCAACCCTATGTTCTGTTGTGTTTGTACAATAAATTGCTTTGGAGTTAATTGGCAAGTGCTTCTGATTAATCCTGGAATACCTTGTTTTGTATCAGCATCAGATTTTGTAGTGGAAATTATCTGCAATCCAAGATGGTTTTCTTCAGCTGGTTGCTGGACAGGTGTTTTTGTTTCTTCTCCCTCCTTAGAAAGCTGGTCTGTACAAGCAAAGAAAAAATCAGTCTCTTCAGTTATGCGGTAGGAATTCAATCAGATTATCCACTGCACAAAGATGGCAGGCAAGGCTGAAAACCCACACAGATAAATGCTGAGTCTCCACTTGCCCATCCAAATGGCTTCTCTGTGAACAAAGAAATCCCCCCCTACACAACATTCATCTCCCTGACACCCAGTAAAAGCTTAAATGCAGGAGAACAACCTGCATGGCAAAGGCCACAGGAGCAGAGAGAAGCTGAGCATGCAAGATAAAACTGAGGTATCAGAAGCACACAAAGTTCAGCTCTGAACCTATCTATCAGCTCACAAGTGAACGTTACCTGGCGTTCTTTATGACACTATACCCACCTGTGAGTAATAGAGTTAATCTTTCGTACCTAAAAAAGACAAACTCACTTTGGCTTGGTGGAAAGAAAACCCCATTGAGGTAACGTCCCTTGGTGTGATGGAAGGCACAGTTGGATTTCTGGCAGCCTGCTGGCTGGTTCTCCCAGTAGCAGGAAATCATGCTGCGTTTTTTCTGAAGACAGAAAGGAAGAAGAGCTGATGGTAACGTGGACCTAAGATCTGCAAAGGGAGACTGAGCTCCAGATGGTGCCAGTGAGCAGACTGCCACAAAGCAGCACTCAAACACCACTCTGAAGAGTGCGCAGGCTGGGAGCACCAGGCTCACTGAGCTTTCCTAGCATTCTGTGGGTGAGGACACCAGTTTAGAAGGGGTTAAACTAACACACCTTGCAGAATGCTTGTCTGATTGATGTGGTTCTTTAGTATCTGTTGATAGAACACTGTTGGTATCAACTACAAGAATATTCTGCTATGATATACCAATGCCATTGAGCTCTCTTCCCTCTGCTTCCTCCCCTATTCTTAACCGTAGGAACCATCATCATTTCAAAGCAAATGAACCTAATCTGCAAAAGCACATTCAGCCCACCTAAAGAAATGAGAAGTGGGTTTGGTGATAAACTCTGAGGAGCACAAACTCACACTGATCTCCATGTGCCTGAACCTGCAGACATTCCTGAAGCAGCGGCCCTCCTTCCACAGCGTGCAGATGGTTTCATTGCCCAAAGCGGCTTCACAGTGCCTGAAGGGACAGTTGTCTCCCTGTAACCCAATGGAAACCAAGAGAGGAAAATGAAATAGTACAGCCTGAGAACTGGCCATGCTTTGAGCTCATTTTTAGCGAGTTGCTCTATTGTACAATGCAATTAGTTATGAAGTTTGCTGAAGACCAGTAATACTTCTACTTATTCTACCCATTCCTCTTAACTTCAGAACTGAAAGAAAGAAAAAATGAAGGAAAAAACCCAAGCAGACCTTTTTACAAGTGGAATAGAAGTAGAAATAGCAATCATTTCCTTTAATCGACATGCTGGACGAGCGCACAGAAGCAGTTCTGGTCTCGAGGATCTCTGTGCAGCTCTTCCTGTGCTGCTCAAAGAGCTGGCTCGTGCTTCCTTGGACTGAAAGTCTTCTACAGTCTTGATAAGTGAAATCTTCTTTTGAAAAGGAACCCTAAGCAAAACACCAAAAAGCAGAAAAGAATGAGGAATGCCCACCCGTCTTCCCAGCTTTGTTCTCTTCATTCAATCAGTCTCTCAGGAGCAGTTGTTTCAAAACATTGCCCTCCTCAACACTGGTCAAACTCTAGTAACATCACCCTGACTCAGCACGGAGTCCCTGGGCTGCACGGCTGCAAGCCCTCCAATGGAGCCCCTCCTTCAACACCACGAGTGACAGCAGTGAGTAACCCCAACACATTTGTCTGACCGCTGCAGGTCTTCAAGCTCAACCACCTGGACAACCTCAGCAAATACAGTGATCTTCAAAGCTTTGCAGTTCACTTCTCCTGTAGGCCGAACCAACACTGAATCCGTGAATTAATTATAACAGGTTAGGAAGAATTTTCCTCCTCACTTTGCCTATGTCAAATTCTGTAAGTTGGAATTTCTGGTCTTCAAGGATTCTTCACCTTTGAAGAATCCACAAAAACCATCCTCCGTCTTTATTACCTGTACAGCAAAAGCATGCCAGTGCGTATCAATACACAAATCCACACACATGTGCCTGTATACTGTAACTCAGCACTGCATGGAGCTGCAGCACGATCTGCTCAGCCACAACAAGGGTTTGGGTTGGTTCATTTTTTTTTTTCTCTTCTGATGTAAAAATCAAATATTTTGATATTTTAGATTTGTTTTGTTGTTGTATTTTTTAAGGTACCAAATGCAGTAAAACCTGCAACCAGGCCAGACAGAAGATCAAATTCAAGTGATTCAGAACTCTTTCATTAAAGTGCTGCACATTTCTGAGCTAAGCATTTCCGATAGTCAATAAAGGTTGGAACCTTTTACTCAGACAGACACTAGTGAATTTTCGAGGAAATTTTTTTTTTTTTTTTTTTTTTTCAGGGAATTTCCCCAAATCTAAACTAAAGAGAGGAGAAGTCGGGTTCTCAAGTTAGTTGCTGGATTGACTGCATGACAAAGGGAACAAAAACAGCACTTAAGGACAAAGTTCCCTTCCCTCCTCCAATACTGATAGAAATGCTGCCTTTTTACCTTTAGTACCTACACAACGGATTGGCAGATTCCTACGTTCCTAAAGACCTCAATGCTGCTCAGCACAGACACCGGGCACCAACTGTCACTGGACTCTGCACCGTGGAACACGCACACAGCTCAGCACTTCTGTTTCCTCACAATTGGAAGGGTTCTGGAATCGGGAGCATGAAGCGGACTAGAAATACCTCACATCCCTCTGCTCCTTACAAGCCCTTCCATTTTAAAACAAGATAACCCCAGACACATCTGTTAGCACAGCAGCCCAAATGCTAACCAGAACACACAGTGTGTAACGCTGAAAGTACCAGTTTAATGCCGCACCACAAACCCTATATAGTGGTACAGGTGACCACCCCTATCAGATACCCATGACCTCCATGACTCCACTGCTGGTGCATGCAGGCACCACCTGCCCAATACCCAACATCTCCCCCCTCTTTATTATCTGCAGCCCCTGTAAAGGTTCCCCTGCATACTCCCTGTTACCCCGAAGGTGATTTGCACATTTAAGGCTATTCCGCAAATGAATCAATCATTAAACCTATGCGAAAAACAATGAAACTGTCATAATAACATACCAAAGAGATGCAGCTGCAGTGACTACAAACCTGAAAGCAAACAACAGCAATCTGCCTAAAAATTGTGAAATGCTGTATGGCAACACTTAGTCAACTTGTAGAGAGCAGTGCATTCAAGTTCAAGATAACAGCACAGTACACAATGGAGTTACAACTTCTCCAAGTTCAATGTAACACTATTGTACAGAATCTTCGTGGCAATCCAGTTCTGTCCAGTGTGCATTATAATGTCACACTCCATAACCAAATAAGAAGACAAAAACATATTGGCTGTGCAGAATCGTTCTGAATGTCCACCACTGGGGGACTATCCAGGAACAAGGTCTCCCCCGCTCACGAACTATCAGTCCGGCATGAAGGCTGGATTCCCAGTTCGGACCTTCAGGCACATTGGGAGCAACGCTGTCTCATGTGCCGTTACCAGCAGCCGCTGCCCAGTGCTGACGTCAAATCACTGGCTGCACTGGAGACATTAACCAAGGAGACATTGACCAAAACCGGTGCTGAGATGTTCGGATCCTCACGGTGCACAGGATGGCTCATCATTTGGTGCCGGCTTAACCCAACGTGCCGGCAGCCAGCAGGGCCCACTTGGGGTCCCGACACAGGCGTATTCCCTGCCCATGACAAGGAGTAGATTCTGGGAGCCATGGCCCTCCGTCGGGTCTGATCAGGACCTGACCTATTGGTGTCCATTCGGTCAGCTGATGGTCTCCCATCCAATTCTCTCACGCAGGAGAAGAGCGTGTGGGCACAGCTCAGGCCCCTCCAGCCCTCCCCCCTCTTTAAGTGCACGAAGACGCCCCTTCAAGGTCTGATGTGCACACTCCACAATAACCTGGCCGGTGCTGCTGCCAGGAATGCTGAAGATATGCTTAATGCCCCAAACTGTGCACTAGTGTCCAAAACATGCACTTCTATATCCTGGGTCATTGTCAGTCTTTAACTCATGAGGTGCACCCATGACAGCGATGGCCATGCACAACGCTTTCATGTAATGCATGGCGGTCTGTCCAGATTGTGCCACAGCCCAGAGAAAACCACTGCATGTGTCAGTTGTGACATGCAAGTGACGGAAACACCCAAACTCTGGGAAGTCTGTGACATCCATCTGCCAAACCTCATTTGGTCTCAAACCTCTGGGGTTCACCCCTGCAGGAAACAGGTTAGCCATAACTCCCGCTCCTCCTTGGCCGATTCAGTTAACTTTCTAAGAGCACCAAGGGCGGGTAGCAGCTTCTGCGGCTCTTCATCCCCTGCACAAGCTCACAGAGCTCCATGCTGGCTTTCTCTAATGCTGACCGACTGACACAGTGAGAAGCTTCATCAGCCAGACCTCTCTGCATTATCCACTTAATAAGCAGGGAGGCTTATTAAGTCCAGAAAAAGGGAAAGGGGGGAATAACGCAGCTGTGGCGTGCAGCTCCCGCTTCTCACACTGCTGCTGCATCACTGCTGATAACTGGAAGGCAGGGAGCACCCCCCATTCTTGGAGGCACATTTGGTCCAAAACAAAAGAATAATTCTGCTCCCTCCCACCCCCACATTGTCTTTAAGTTGCCTTAAAGGATTCAAGTCAAAAACAAAAGCATACACCAACAAAACTCAAGAGCTGGCAGAACTCCAAGCTAGACATAGGGACTACCCAAGAAATGGGAGCCCCAAAGAAGCTTCCAGCTGCACCCAACGCTGAGCATGGCCAAGGGAGGAGGAAGGAAGGAGCTTGAGGTTGAAGCCTTCAGAGCATCACTGGATCAGGAGATCAATTGCCAGGCACTGCAGCACACAGATGGACGTCCTTCTGGGCTGTCACAGAACTGCTTTGTCCTCTTGCTGCTGAAAGGAGCCAACCTTTCGGCAGGAGCAGGGAATGGATGCACAGGGCCTCAACTCTGACCAGCAGGAAAACTCTGGACAATGGAATGCAGTCTGCCAATCTTTTACCAGTTCAGCTGTGCTTTAAGACTCATTGTGAAGCCTTTTAAAATATTTATTTTTATATATATATACTACAAGACTACTCAGATATACTATCAATCATCTTAGAAAGTTCAAGATGGAGTTCATCCACGTCCTTCTCCAGCTCCAAGTCATATTGTCCTTCCATTTCCTCTAAGAATTCCGAGATGAACTTTTCGAGGTCATCTTCTTCTACAGCCTTGGTGAGCAGGCTGACCTCCAGCAGGGCTGGAGCAGCAGTCTGGGAAGAAGGAAGACAAAGTCAATGATTGCTCAGGAGATCCTTCCTCTGCAGCACTTCTCCTTCAGCACTGCTGAGCCTTAACCCAACATGGGGCCAAGGGGCTCCTGAAGGACGTTAACAGTAAGCCTGACCAGGACAGCACTGACACTTCCTCCCCTCCTTACCAAAGCTGCTATTTTAGCTTTTTTAGCTGGAGGCTCCTCTTCTTCAGTGCTTCTCTGACGATTCACAGCTGCCACAGCAGAGGGAGAGATCTCAGCAGCCTTCCTCTTCCTTGCTCGCTTCGTGGGGCTGCTGGCTTTGCCATCCCAAGGCTTCTCACACACGTTGCCCTTGGCTACAGGAAGAAGAGAGAGCTGGTACAATTGTGCCTTGAGAGGAGTCCAGGTTGTCCTGTCATTCCCACAGCTCTTCTCCACAGTTAAATACATCTGGCCAGCAAAATTACATTGCTCTTTCCACAAATCTCAGCAATATCTTCCACAGTAAGTGCTGCATACCAACAGTCCCACCAAAGGAACAAAGAAACTGCACAGCTACACCATATTATAACCCAGACAAGGGAAACAGCCATACAGCAGGAGAAAGCAATACATGGTCCCTCTAGAGAAAGGAAAAAGCAGGAGCTACAGACAAGAGTGTGCAACCAGACGCTGTGCAAGCCACAACAGACCCACAAAATACATCCAGGGGTTTATCACACAGGTAAGTCTGCAGCTCAGTGCCACTGTCTGTCCCTCGTTCTCAAGCTGAAGTCTGGCTGGAAGGAACACAAGTGAACTAAGAAAATAAGCATTTCCCTTTCTAGCACTAAGCAAAGGCATGCACCCACCATGAGCACTCAGGTCCCTTTACTTCCGAGGACCACCTCACACTCAACACTCATTCATAGTTCTCTGCTCCTGAGGTTGGGCTGATGGTTTCCCTGGCAATGCTGTTGCCCACCGTGCTGAGATTTCACTTAGGCCTTTGCAAGCTGATAAGCTGAACATGAAGGGTGGATTCAGGACTGCTAAGCTCTGCACTTTTACCTTTGACTGTTTCTTTAGCTGCAGCCGGCACAGCAGCCACTTCCTTCTTCAGCTTCTTTGGTTGTCTCAGCTGCAGCTTCTCCTTTATTGCCCCCTCAAGGCTCTTTGCTTGAGCTCTAGAATTTGGTGTACTCTGATCCCAGGGCTAAAAAGAAATAAAGTAAGTGCAAAATAAGAACAAACACCAGGGGAAGTGTATGAAGGAAATCAGATTGGAGATATTGCAAAAACGGCTGCACCTGGAACAGTACATTCCTGTCACTTGGGTCACTGACCCTTTCATAAATGCCTGCATATAACAAGATCCATGCTTTGCTGTGAAAACACTGTTTCAAACGTGTGCAATTAACAAAGCAAGCTCGTTTAAATCAGCGCAGTACTGGAGTTGTTACATACCACATTCTATCTGAGCAACAGAAAGTCATTCCTGTTCCCCTACACAACATCCACCCACAGTCTGATTTCATTGAACACGAAGCCATTGTGGCCTTTTTGTATCCAGTGCCCCCCACGTTAACCTCACATGTTGTACCTGGTGCCAGCAGGGTTACTGCCTCACTGCCAGATACAATCAGATCAATTCTGAGTTTGAGGAGTGCAAAGCTGTCTGGGAAAGCCATTGAAAGTATCAGGATTGTGAAACATGGCTGCAGCTCTTCACCAAAGGCAGGAAGGTAGGAATGCACTCATGATGGTGGCACATGGTGAGCAGTGAGACATGAGAACATGTGAAGAAATTGTGTCACTGTGTCCATCTTCAGAAGGGACTCACCTCTGCGGGTGAAGAGACAGCTTTGGGAGCAGCCCTGCTCCATCCCACAGTCTTTTTCTCTTCTCTTCCAGGTGCTTTAAAACAAGGAAAAAGAAAATCATTTGGTCAACAGCAAGCATAGAAAGAAACCTGAGTGCCAGTGTTTCCTCCATGTGCTTATTTCCTCACATTCAATAACAAAGCACAGAGGCGACATCTCGCAGTCCATACAGTATCCAAGCTCTTCCCTCCTTCACATGCTGTCTCATCACAAAGCCTCTCTCACCTCCCCAATGAATAATTCACCCCCCAGACCTTTCTGACAGAGGTTGGCCCCCATGTTGAGGAGTCAATCCATGCTTTTCAAATACATTTACATATCAAACTAAGCAACACACGCCAAAGATGAAGGCAACCTTGGCATCAACACACAGGACATGCTACACCAAAAACATGGCAGAAAAAAAAATGTACAAGAGAAACTGAATTACAAAACCTCACAGCGAATGAATTTTCCAGAATAAAGCAGACAGACACCACGGATTCAATGGAAAAACACATGGATGGACATCCTGGCACTTCCTGCCTTTGCATGTTGTAAGAAACAGCCCAGGCAATTCTAAGCAAACTCCATTTGCTTGACAGGGGAAGCACTTTGGCAGAGCAGACAGTGAAGCACCTCCTTACCTGCTGGCTTTGCGACCTGCTGCATCCGCAGGGCTTTCTCCTGCTTGATTTCTTCCAAAGTTTTAATATGAATTTCTTCCAATGGCTTGATTTTACGCGGTGGCTCTTCCAGTTTCACGTTACCCGGCCCAGGTGGAGGGATAATTCTCTCGTTCTTGCATTTACCCTTAGCTCTCTTCTCAGTAAGAAGCTCTTCTACATTTTGCTTCTCATCCTCCAGTCCTTTGTGTTTCCTTTCAGCCAGGGCTTCCGAGTAGGTTTTAATGTGAACTGCAGGGGAAGGCCTTACCCCGGAGCTGGGATCCTCCACCTTACAGCACCCTTCTGCCTGGGGGGCAGCTGGGGTTTCTCCTCCCTGATTCGCTCTTTCAAGACGGATCTCTTCCAGAGTCTTGACATGGATCTCCCCTGCTGGCTTGGCACCCTTCTCTGCCATCATCAAGAAAGGAGAAGCATAATGATTAAATGAGAGTCCAACGAGAGCTCAAGTTTCCAGATTTGTCATAATATTACAGAATATACGTGTTCCCAACAACAACGCTCCTGAGAAAGAATAAGCAGAAAGCCTAGAGAATCTGTGCAGCAAACACCAATGACCATTTACCTCTCCTTGGTGCTCTGTCAATCTTGATCTTCTTCCCCAGCCTTTCTACGAGGCTGCGCTTCAGCGGAAGGCCACTGACATCAGCTACAGAGAGAAAACAACAACATTCCTAAGATAATTCCTTTGGAGAAAGATTTTTACAAGTCAACCACTAACTTTGGTTTCTCCAAGTGTATGTTCTCAAATTCGCCTTTCAGCTGCTACACTTGTGTGCCACTTGGAGTCATCACAGACCCACGACACACTTTCCTCCCTCCTGCTTCAGCAGTGCTCTCCCATTTACGTGGAGGCAGCCAAACAGCAGCTCACAAGCAGCCCTTACCTACAGAGGATTCCTGTTTTCCAGGTTTATCAGCAATATTCAGTTTAATCACAGGCACCTCCCCTAAAACAAAGAAAAACAAAGTGCTTATTTGACAGAAACCAACAGAATTACTGACCTGTGAGCTCATTTCCCACCCAAAACAAAGACACCACTTTGACAGCCCTGACAGAAAATAATATTGCAACTGTAATGCACTCAGGGTAAGTCCCAATTGTAATTTATCCATTCCACTTAGGAGCCACCAAATGGAAGCAAAGGTACTCATCATTACCCTGCTTTGCAGACAGCGTCACAGTTCTGACCAGTGTCCGCACATTCTCCTTCTTCGGCACAGGAACAGTTTGAGATTGGAGCTGATGAGCAGGAGCTCCTGAAGGCCCTTCTGATCCAAGTGAACAAACAGACAGTGTTTACAACAGGAAAAAGAAAAGCCACTGCCAACAACAAAAACAAACCTGACAGAACCGTCACAAAGACCAAAGCGCATTTGTTACTCACTACTGTCCAATGTGCAACAACCACTGCACGGCTCTATTCCCCAACACAGTGCCAGCTATCTGAGTATTATCAGAAGGATAACAAAGTAGGGCATATGAACTCACCACTTTGTTGTTTGGTTTTATCCTTTTGTTTCTTCAGTCTGATTTCTTCAAGTGTTTTTATTCCAAAATTCAGACTGTCATCTGGGAACACAGAGCAGTGAATGAGACTGAAGGACAGAGGCACACGCTGAGGACCACAGCTCTGCAAACTGCCTCCTGCTCAGAAGCATGCAGAACAAACCCTGTCGGCTCTCCCCATAGCTAAGAGCACCATGGACCTGATGTCTGTCTGCTGCCCTCCTTTCATCCTTCTGGATATTAAAAGTAGGCTTTATCCCTTACTTTATCCCATCCACACGACATTAGATTCCTCTATCAGCAAATGTGGCTTTCACCACTGGTTGGAAAGATGCACATACAGGCACTTAAACTCCATGCTGTGGCCTCGTCGTGCTCTAATGCTGTAAACAAAGGAGTTTACCTTCCTAATCTGAAAGGCACATGAAGATACGAGGTAGGAACAAGATCATGGAAATAGCTGATTCCATTCAGCAACCCTATGTTCTGTTGTGTTTGTTCAATAAATTGCTTTGGAGTTAATTGGCAAGTGCTTCTGATTAATCCTGGAATACCTTGTTTGGTATCAGCATTAGATTTCCTGATGGAAATGATCCGCGATCCATGATGGTTTTCTTTAGCTGGTTTCTGGACAGGTGTTTTTATTCCTTCTCCCTCCTTAGAAAGCTGGTCTGTACAAGGAAAGAAAAAATCAGTCTCTTCAGTTACGCGGTAGGAATTCAATCAGATTTCCCATATTTATGTAGCTCATACAATGACACTTCAGCCCACAGTTAATATTCTTAAGTACAAATGTAAGTGACTACAGATGGGTTCTTTATTTAAACAGCTACACTTACCTGGTAAACCCATAGAAGCAGCCTATGTGAATAGATTAACTACTAGAGAACCAGGAAATCAACCACACTCACCATCACATTTGTCACCATGTGCAGAATTGATGACAACGGGAGGATGTGTCGGGCTTGGGACAGTCTCTGACTTTTCCACTTCCATCACTTCCAATGACTGTGGAAAGGGATCGGAGTGCACAGAAAGCTTGCTCTGCTGCACTGTTATCTGAGCTGCCCTCGGATCGTCACCTGCAGACTCTGGTGGACTCAGCAGAGTAGCTACAGGAAGAAAAGGATCAATTTAAAACTTTGATCCTAACCTTACAACCACTGCACAAAGATGGCAGGCAAGGCTGAAAACCCACACAGATAAATGCTGAGTCTCCAGTTGCCCATCCAACTGGCTACTGGGCGAACAAAGAAATTCCCCCCTACACAACATTCACCCAGTAAAAGCTTAAATTCAGGAAAACAGCCTACAAGGCAAAGGCCACAGGAGCAGAAAGAAGCTGAGCATGCAAGAAAAAACTGAAATATCAGAAGCACATAAAGTTGAGCTGTGCTCCTATCTATCATCTTCCCAGCTTTCTTCTGTTCATTCAATCAGTCTCTCAGGAGCAGTTGTTTCAAAACATTGCCCTCCTCAACACTGGTCAAACTCTAGTAACATCACCCTGACTCAGCACGGAGCCCCTGGGCTGCACGGCTGCAAGCCCTCCAATGGAGCCCCTCCTTCAACACCACGAGTGACAGCAGTGAGTAACCCCAACACATTTGTCTGACCGCTGCAGGTCTTCAAGCTCACCCACCTGGACAACCTCAGCAAAGACAGCGATCTTCAAAGCCTTGCAGTTCACTTCTCCTGTAGGCTGAACCAACACTGAATCCGTCAATTAAGAATAATGGGGTAGGAAGAATTTTCCTCCTCACTTTGCCAATGTCAAATTCTGTAAGTTGGAATTTCTGGTCTTCAAGGTTTCTTCACCTACGAAGAAAACACTAAAACCTTCCCCTGTCTTTGTTACTTGTACAGCAAAAGCATGCCAGTGCGTATCGATACACAAATCCACACACATGTGCCTGAATACTGTAACTCAGCACTGCATGGAGCTGCAGCACGTTCTGCTCAGCCACAACAAGGGTTTGGGTCGGTTTTTTTTCTTTTCTGATGTAAAAATCAAATATTTTGATATTTTAGGTTTGTTTTGTTGGTTGCTTTTTTTTTTTAAGGTATCAAATGCAGTAAAACCTACAACCAGGACAGACAGAAGATCAAATTCAAGTGATTCGGAACTCTATCATTAAAGTGCTGCACTTTTCTGTGCTAAGCATTTCTTACAGTCAGTAAGGAAAGGCTGGAACCTTTTACTCACACAGACACTAGTGAATTTTCCAAAAAATAATTTTTTTTTTTCAGGGAATTTCCCAAATCTAAACTAAAGAGAGGAGAAGTCAGGTTCTCAAGTTAGTTGCTGGACTGACTGCATGACAAAGGGAACAAAAACAGCAGTTAAGGATAAAGTTTCCTTCCCTCCTACAATACTGATAGAAATGCTGCCTTTTTACCTTTAGTACCTTCACAACAGATTCCTCTCTGGCAGATTCCTACGATCCTAAAGACCTCAATGCTGCTCAGCACAGACACCGGGCACCAAATGACTCTGGACTCTGCACCGTGGAACACGCACACAGCTCAGCACTTCTGTTCTCACAATTGGAAGGGTTCTAGAATCTAGAACCGCCTCATCAGATACTTGTGACCTCCCTGACTCCAGCCCTGGTGCACGCAGGCACCACCTGCCCAATACCCAACATCTCCCCCCTCTTTATCATCTCCAGCCCCTGTAAAGGTTCCCCCGCGTACTCCCTGTTACTCCAAAGGTGATTCGCACATTTAAGGCTATTCCGCAAATTATTCAAACATTAAACATATGTGAAAAACAATTAAGCTGTCATAATAACATACCAAAGTGATGCAGCTATAGTGCCTACAATCCTGAAAGCACACAACAGCAATCTGCCTAACAATTGTGAAATGCTGTATGGCAACACTTAGTCAACTTGTAGAGAACAGTGCATTCAAGTTCAAGATAACAGCACAGTACACAATGGAGTTACAACTTTTCCAAGTTCAATGTAACACTATTGTACAGAATCTTTGTGGCAGTCCAGTTCTGTCCAGTGTGCATTATAATGTCACACTCCATAACCAAATAAGAAGACAAAAACATATTGGCTGTGCAGAATCCTTCTGAATGTCCTCCACTGGGGGATTATCCAGGAACAAGGTCTCCCCCGCTCACGAACTATCAGTCCGGCATGAAGGCTGGATTCCCAGTTCGGACCTTCAGGCACATTGGGAGCAACGCAGTCTCATGTGCCGTTACCAGCAGCCGCTGCCCAGTGCTGACGTCAAATCACTGGCTGCACTGGAGACATTAACCAAGGAGACATTGACCAAAACCGGTGCTGAGATGTTCGGATCCTCACGGTGCACAGGATGGCTCGTCATTTGGTGCCGGCTTAACCCAACGTGCCGGCAGCCAGCAGGGCCCACTTGGGGTCCCGACACAGACGTGTTTCCTGCCCATGACGAGGAGTGGCATAGGGTCTGGGAGCCATGGCCCTCCGTCGGGTCTGATCAGGACCTGACCTATTGGTGTCCATTCGGTCAGCTGATGGTCTCCCATCCGATTCTCTCACGCAGGAGGAGAGCGTGTGGGCACAGCTCAGGCCCCTCCAGCCCTCCCCCCTCTTTAAGTGCACAAAGACGCCCCTTCAAGGCCTGATGTGCACACTCCACAATAACCTGGCCGGTGCTGCTGCCAGGAATGCTGAAGATATGCTTAATGCCCCAAACTGTGCACTAGTGTCCAAAACATGCACTTCTATATCCTGGGTCATTGTCAGTCTTTAACTCATGAGGTGCACCCATGACAGCGATGGCCATGCACAACGCTTTCATGTAATGCATGGCGGTCTGTCCAGATTGTGCCACAGCCCAGAGAAAACCACTGCATGTGTCAGTTGTGACATGCAAGTGACGGAAACACCCAAACTCTGGGAAGTCTGTGACATCCATCTGCCAAACCTCATTTGGTCTCAAACCTCTGGGGTTCACCCCTGCAGGAAACAGGTTAGCCATAACTCCCGCTCCTCCTTGGCCGATTCAGTTAACTTTCTAAGAGCACCAAGGGCGGGTAGCAGCTTCTGCGGCTCTTCATCCCCTGCACAAGCTCACAGAGCTCCATGCTGGCTTTCTCTAATGCTGACCGACTGACACAGTGAGAAGCTTCATCAGCCAGACCTCTCTGCATTATCCACTTAATAAGCAGGGAGGCTTATTAAGTCCAGAAAAAGTTAAAGGGGGGAATAACGCAGCTGTGGCGTGCAGCTCCCGCTTCTCACACTGCTGCTGCATCACTGCTGATAACTGGAAGGCAGGGAGCACCCCCCATTCTTGGAGGCACATTTGGTCCAAAACAAAAGAATAATTCTGCTCCCTCCCACCCCCACATTGTCTTTAAGTTGCCTTAAAGGATTCAAGTCAAAAACAAAAGCATACACCAACAAAACTCAAGAGCTGGCAGAACTCCAAGCTAGACATAGGGACTACCCAAGAAATGGGAGCCCCAAAGAAGCTTCCAGCTGCACCCAACGCTGAGCATGGCCAAGGGAGGAGGAAGGAAGGAGCTTGAGGTTGAAGCCTTCAGAGCATCACTGGATCAGGAGATCAATTGCCAGGCACTGCAGCACACAGATGGACGTCCTTCTGGGCTGTCACAGAACTGCTTTGTCCTCTTGCTGCTGAAAGGAGCCAACCTTTCGGCAGGAGCAGGGAATGGATGCACAGGGCCTCAACTCTGACCAGCAGGAAAACTCTGGACAATGGAATGCAGTCTGCCAATCTTTTACCAGTTCAGCTGTGCTTTAAGACTCATTGTGAAGCCTTTTAAAATATTTATTTTTATATATATATACTACAAGACTACTCAGATATACTATCAATCATCTTAGAAAGTTCAAGATGGAGTTCATCCACGTCCTTCTCCAGCTCCAAGTCATATTGTCCTTCCATTTCCTCTAAGAATTCTGAGATGAACTTTTCGAGGTCATCTTCTTCTACAGCCTTGGTGAGCAGGCTGACCTCCAGCAGGGCTGGAGCAGCAGTCTGGGAAGAAGGAAGACAAAGTCAATGATTGCTCAGGAGATCCTTCCTCTGCAGCACTTCTCCTTCAGCACTGCTGAGCCTTAACCCAACATGGGGCCAAGGGGCTCCTGAAGGACGTTAACAGTAAGCCTGACCAGGACAGCACTGACACTTCCTCCCCTCCTTACCAAAGCTGCTATTTTAGCTTTTTTAGCTGGAGGCTCCTCTTCTTCAGTGCTTCTCTGACGATTCACAGCTGCCACAGCAGAGGGAGAGATCTCAGCAGCCTTCCTCTTCCTTGCTCGCTTCGTGGGGCTGCTGGCTTTGCCATCCCAAGGCTTCTCACACACGTTGCCCTTGGCTACAGGAAGAAGAGAGAGCTGGTACAATTGTGCCTTGAGAGGAGTCCAGGTTGTCCTGTCATTCCCACAGCTCTTCTCCACAGTTAAATACATCTGGCCAGCAAAATTACATTGCTCTTTCCACAAATCTCAGCAATATCTTCCACAGTAAGTGCTGCATACCAACAGTCCCACCAAAGGAACAAAGAAACTGCACAGCTACACCATATTATAACCCAGACAAGGGAAACAGCCATACAGCAGGAGAAAGCAATACATGGTCCCTCTAGAGAAAGGAAAAAGCAGGAGCTACAGACAAGAGTGTGCAACCAGACGCTGTGCAAGCCACAACAGACCCACAAAATACATCCAGGGGTTTATCACACAGGTAAGTCTGCAGCTCAGTGCCACTGTCTGTCCCTCGTTCTCAAGCTGAAGTCTGGCTGGAAGGAACACAAGTGAACTAAGAAAATAAGCATTTCCCTTTCTAGCACTAAGCAAAGGCATGCACCCACCATGAGCACTCAGGTCCCTTTACTTCCGAGGACCACCTCACACTCAACACTCATTCATAGTTCTCTGCTCCTGAGGTTGGGCTGATGGTTTCCCTGGCAATGCTGTTGCCCACCGTGCTGAGATTTCACTTAGGCCTTTGCAAGCTGATAAGCTGAACATGAAGGGTGGATTCAGGACTGCTAAGCTCTGCACTTTTACCTTTGACTGTTTCTTTAGCTGCAGCCGGCACAGCAGCCACTTCCTTCTTCAGCTTCTTTGGTTGTCTCAGCTGCAGCTTCTCCTTTATTGCCCCCTCAAGGCTCTTTGCTTGAGCTCTAGAATTTGGTGTACTCTGATCCCAGGGCTAAAAAGAAATAAAGTAAGTGCAAAATAAGAACAAACACCAGGGGAAGTGTATGAAGGAAATCAGATTGGAGATATTGCAAAAACGGCTGCACCTGGAACAGTACATTCCTGTCACTTGGGTCACTGACCCTTTCATAAATGCCTGCATATAACAAGATCCATGCTTTGCTGTGAAAACACTGTTTCAAACGTGTGCAATTAACAAAGCAAGCTCGTTTAAATCAGCGCAGTACTGGAGTTGTTACATACCACATTCTATCTGAGCAACAGAAAGTCATTCCTGTTCCCCTACACAACATCCACCCACAGTCTGATTTCATTGAACACGAAGCCATTGTGGCCTTTTTGTATCCAGTGCCCCCCACGTTAACCTCACATGTTGTACCTGGTGCCAGCAGGGTTACTGCCTCACTGCCAGATACAATCAGATCAATTCTGAGTTTGAGGAGTGCAAAGCTGTCTGGGAAAGCCATTGAAAGTATCAGGATTGTGAAACATGGCTGCAGCTCTTCACCAAAGGCAGGAAGGTAGGAATGCACTCATGATGGTGGCACATGGTGAGCAGTGAGACATGAGAACATGTGAAGAAATTGTGTCACTGTGTCCATCTTCAGAAGGGACTCACCTCTGCGGGTGAAGAGACAGCTTTGGGAGCAGCCCTGCTCCATCCCACAGTCTTTTTCTCTTCTCTTCCAGGTGCTTTAAAACAAGGAAAAAGAAAATCATTTGGTCAACAGCAAGCATAGAAAGAAACCTGAGTGCCAGTGTTTCCTCCATGTGCTTATTTCCTCACATTCAATAACAAAGCACAGAGGCGACATCTCGCAGTCCATACAGTATCCAAGCTCTTCCCTCCTTCACATGCTGTCTCATCACAAAGCCTCTCTCACCTCCCCAATGAATAATTCACCCCCCAGACCTTTCTGACAGAGGTTGGCCCCCATGTTGAGGAGTCAATCCATGCTTTTCAAATACATTTACATATCAAACTAAGCAACACACGCCAAAGATGAAGGCAACCTTGGCATCAACACACAGGACATGCTACACCAAAAACATGGCAGAAAAAAAAATGTACAAGAGAAACTGAATTACAAAACCTCACAGCGAATGAATTTTCCAGAATAAAGCAGACAGACACCACGGATTCAATGGAAAAACACATGGATGGACATCCTGGCACTTCCTGCCTTTGCATGTTGTAAGAAACAGCCCAGGCAATTCTAAGCAAACTCCATTTGCTTGACAGGGGAAGCACTTTGGCAGAGCAGACAGTGAAGCACCTCCTTACCTGCTGGCTTTGCGACCTGCTGCATCCGCAGGGCTTTCTCCTGCTTGATTTCTTCCAAAGTTTTAATATGAATTTCTTCCAATGGCTTGATTTTACGCGGTGGCTCTTCCAGTTTCACGTTACCCGGCCCAGGTGGAGGGATAATTCTCTCGTTCTTGCATTTACCCTTAGCTCTCTTCTCAGTAAGAAGCTCTTCTACATTTTGCTTCTCATCCTCCAGTCCTTTGTGTTTCCTTTCAGCCAGGGCTTCCGAGTAGGTTTTAATGTGAACTGCAGGGGAAGGCCTTACCCCGGAGCTGGGATCCTCCACCTTACAGCACCCTTCTGCCTGGGGGGCAGCTGGGGTTTCTCCTCCCTGATTCGCTCTTTCAAGACGGATCTCTTCCAGAGTCTTGACATGGATCTCCCCTGCTGGCTTGGCACCCTTCTCTGCCATCATCAAGAAAGGAGAAGCATAATGATTAAATGAGAGTCCAACGAGAGCTCAAGTTTCCAGATTTGTCATAATATTACAGAATATACGTGTTCCCAACAACAACGCTCCTGAGAAAGAATAAGCAGAAAGCCTAGAGAATCTGTGCAGCAAACACCAATGACCATTTACCTCTCCTTGGTGCTCTGTCAATCTTGATCTTCTTCCCCAGCCTTTCTACGAGGCTGCGCTTCAGCGGAAGGCCACTGACATCAGCTACAGAGAGAAAACAACAACATTCCTAAGATAATTCCTTTGGAGAAAGATTTTTACAAGTCAACCACTAACTTTGGTTTCTCCAAGTGTATGTTCTCAAATTCGCCTTTCAGCTGCTACACTTGTGTGCCACTTGGAGTCATCACAGACCCACGACACACTTTCCTCCCTCCTGCTTCAGCAGTGCTCTCCCATTTACGTGGAGGCAGCCAAACAGCAGCTCACAAGCAGCCCTTACCTACAGAGGATTCCTGTTTTCCAGGTTTATCAGCAATATTCAGTTTAATCACAGGCACCTCCCCTAAAACAAAGAAAAACAAAGTGCTTATTTGACAGAAACCAACAGAATTACTGACCTGTGAGCTCATTTCCCACCCAAAACAAAGACACCACTTTGACAGCCCTGACAGAAAATAATATTGCAACTGTAATGCACTCAGGGTAAGTCCCAATTGTAATTTATCCATTCCACTTAGGAGCCACCAAATGGAAGCAAAGGTACTCATCATTACCCTGCTTTGCAGACAGCGTCACAGTTCTGACCAGTGTCCGCACATTCTCCTTCTTCGGCACAGGAACAGTTTGAGATTGGAGCTGATGAGCAGGAGCTCCTGAAGGCCCTTCTGATCCAAGTGAACAAACAGACAGTGTTTACAACAGGAAAAAGAAAAGCCACTGCCAACAACAAAAACAAACCTGACAGAACCGTCACAAAGACCAAAGCGCATTTGTTACTCACTACTGTCCAATGTGCAACAACCACTGCACGGCTCTATTCCCCAACACAGTGCCAGCTATCTGAGTATTATCAGAAGGATAACAAAGTAGGGCATATGAACTCACCACTTTGTTGTTTGGTTTTATCCTTTTGTTTCTTCAGTCTGATTTCTTCAAGTGTTTTTATTCCAAAATTCAGACTGTCATCTGGGAACACAGAGCAGTGAATGAGACTGAAGGACAGAGGCACACGCTGAGGACCACAGCTCTGCAAACTGCCTCCTGCTCAGAAGCATGCAGAACAAACCCTGTCGGCTCTCCCCATAGCTAAGAGCACCATGGACCTGATGTCTGTCTGCTGCCCTCCTTTCATCCTTCTGGATATTAAAAGTAGGCTTTATCCCTTACTTTATCCCATCCACACGACATTAGATTCCTCTATCAGCAAATGTGGCTTTCACCACTGGTTGGAAAGATGCACATACAGGCACTTAAACTCCATGCTGTGGCCTCGTCGTGCTCTAATGCTGTAAACAAAGGAGTTTACCTTCCTAATCTGAAAGGCACATGAAGATACGAGGTAGGAACAAGATCATGGAAATAGCTGATTCCATTCAGCAACCCTATGTTCTGTTGTGTTTGTTCAATAAATTGCTTTGGAGTTAATTGGCAAGTGCTTCTGATTAATCCTGGAATACCTTGTTTGGTATCAGCATTAGATTTCCTGATGGAAATGATCCGCGATCCATGATGGTTTTCTTTAGCTGGTTTCTGGACAGGTGTTTTTATTCCTTCTCCCTCCTTAGAAAGCTGGTCTGTACAAGGAAAGAAAAAATCAGTCTCTTCAGTTACGCGGTAGGAATTCAATCAGATTTCCCATATTTATGTAGCTCATACAATGACACTTCAGCCCACAGTTAATATTCTTAAGTACAAATGTAAGTGACTACAGATGGGTTCTTTATTTAAACAGCTACACTTACCTGGTAAACCCATAGAAGCAGCCTATGTGAATAGATTAACTACTAGAGAACCAGGAAATCAACCACACTCACCATCACATTTGTCACCATGTGCAGAATTGATGACAACGGGAGGATGTGTCGGGCTTGGGACAGTCTCTGACTTTTCCACTTCCATCACTTCCAATGACTGTGGAAAGGGATCGGAGTGCACAGAAAGCTTGCTCTGCTGCACTGTTATCTGAGCTGCCCTCGGATCGTCACCTGCAGACTCTGGTGGACTCAGCAGAGTAGCTACAGGAAGAAAAGGATCAATTTAAAACTTTGATCCTAACCTTACAACCACTGCACAAAGATGGCAGGCAAGGCTGAAAACCCACACAGATAAATGCTGAGTCTCCAGTTGCCCATCCAACTGGCTACTGGGCGAACAAAGAAATTCCCCCCTACACAACATTCACCCAGTAAAAGCTTAAATTCAGGAAAACAGCCTACAAGGCAAAGGCCACAGGAGCAGAAAGAAGCTGAGCATGCAAGAAAAAACTGAAATATCAGAAGCACATAAAGTTGAGCTGTGCTCCTATCTATCATCTTCCCAGCTTTCTTCTGTTCATTCAATCAGTCTCTCAGGAGCAGTTGTTTCAAAACATTGCCCTCCTCAACACTGGTCAAACTCTAGTAACATCACCCTGACTCAGCACGGAGCCCCTGGGCTGCACGGCTGCAAGCCCTCCAATGGAGCCCCTCCTTCAACACCACGAGTGACAGCAGTGAGTAACCCCAACACATTTGTCTGACCGCTGCAGGTCTTCAAGCTCACCCACCTGGACAACCTCAGCAAAGACAGCGATCTTCAAAGCCTTGCAGTTCACTTCTCCTGTAGGCTGAACCAACACTGAATCCGTCAATTAAGAATAATGGGGTAGGAAGAATTTTCCTCCTCACTTTGCCAATGTCAAATTCTGTAAGTTGGAATTTCTGGTCTTCAAGGTTTCTTCACCTACGAAGAAAACACTAAAACCTTCCCCTGTCTTTGTTACTTGTACAGCAAAAGCATGCCAGTGCGTATCGATACACAAATCCACACACATGTGCCTGAATACTGTAACTCAGCACTGCATGGAGCTGCAGCACGTTCTGCTCAGCCACAACAAGGGTTTGGGTCGGTTTTTTTTCTTTTCTGATGTAAAAATCAAATATTTTGATATTTTAGGTTTGTTTTGTTGGTTGCTTTTTTTTTTTAAGGTATCAAATGCAGTAAAACCTACAACCAGGACAGACAGAAGATCAAATTCAAGTGATTCGGAACTCTATCATTAAAGTGCTGCACTTTTCTGTGCTAAGCATTTCCTACAGTCAGTAAGGAAAGGCTGGAACCTTTTACTCACACAGACACTAGTGAATTTTCCAAAAAATAATTTTTTTTTTTCAGGGAATTTCCCAAATCTAAACTAAAGAGAGGAGAAGTCAGGTTCTCAAGTTAGTTGCTGGACTGACTGCATGACAAAGGGAACAAAAACAGCAGTTAAGGATAAAGTTTCCTTCCCTCCTACAATACTGATAGAAATGCTGCCTTTTTACCTTTAGTACCTTCACAACAGATTCCTCTCTGGCAGATTCCTACGATCCTAAAGACCTCAATGCTGCTCAGCACAGACACCGGGCACCAAATGACTCTGGACTCTGCACCGTGGAACACGCACACAGCTCAGCACTTCTGTTCTCACAATTGGAAGGGTTCTAGAATCTAGAACCGCCTCATCAGATACTTGTGACCTCCCTGACTCCAGCCCTGGTGCACGCAGGCACCACCTGCCCAATACCCAACATCTCCCCCCTCTTTATCATCTCCAGCCCCTGTAAAGGTTCCCCCGCGTACTCCCTGTTACTCCAAAGGTGATTCGCACATTTAAGGCTATTCCGCAAATTATTCAAACATTAAACATATGTGAAAAACAATTAAGCTGTCATAATAACATACCAAAGTGATGCAGCTATAGTGCCTACAATCCTGAAAGCACACAACAGCAATCTGCCTAACAATTGTGAAATGCTGTATGGCAACACTTAGTCAACTTGTAGAGAACAGTGCATTCAAGTTCAAGATAACAGCACAGTACACAATGGAGTTACAACTTTTCCAAGTTCAATGTAACACTATTGTACAGAATCTTTGTGGCAGTCCAGTTCTGTCCAGTGTGCATTATAATGTCACACTCCATAACCAAATAACAAGACAAAAACATATTGGCTGTGCAGAATCCTTCTGAATGTCCTCCACTGGGGGATTATCCAGGAACAAGGTCTCCCCCGCTCACGAACTATCAGTCCGGCATGAAGGCTGGATTCCCAGTTCGGACCTTCAGGCACATTGGGAGCAACGCAGTCTCATGTGCCGTTACCAGCAGCCGCTGCCCAGTGCTGACGTCAAATCACTGGCTGCACTGGAGACATTAACCAAGGAGACATTGACCAAAACCGGTGCTGAGATGTTCGGATCCTCACGGTGCACAGGATGGCTCGTCATTTGGTGCCGGCTTAACCCAACGTGCCGGCAGCCAGCAGGGCCCACTTGGGGTCCCGACACAGACGTGTTTCCTGCCCATGACGAGGAGTGGCATAGGGTCTGGGAGCCATGGCCCTCCGTCGGGTCTGATCAGGACCTGACCTATTGGTGTCCATTCGGTCAGCTGATGGTCTCCCATCCGATTCTCTCACGCAGGAGGAGAGCGTGTGGGCACAGCTCAGGCCCCTCCAGCCCTCCCCCCTCTTTAAGTGCACAAAGACGCCCCTTCAAGGTCTGATGTGCACACTCCACAATAACCTGGCCGGTGCTGCTGCCAGGAATGCTGAAGATATGCTTAATGCCCCAAACTGTGCACTAGTGTCCAAAACATGCACTTCTATATCCTGGGTCATTGTCAGTCTTTAACTCATGAGGTGCACCCATGACAGCGATGGCCATGCACAACGCTTTCATGTAATGCATGGCGGTCTGTCCAGATTGTGCCACAGCCCAGAGAAAACCACTGCATGTGTCAGTTGTGACATGCAAGTGACGGAAACACCCAAACTCTGGGAAGTCTGTGACATCCATCTGCCAAACCTCATTTGGTCTCAAACCTCTGGGGTTCACCCCTGCAGGAAACAGGTTAGCCATAACTCCCGCTCCTCCTTGGCCGATTCAGTTAACTTTCTAAGAGCACCAAGGGCGGGTAGCAGCTTCTGCGGCTCTTCATCCCCTGCACAAGCTCACAGAGCTCCATGCTGGCTTTCTCTAATGCTGACCGACTGACACAGTGAGAAGCTTCATCAGCCAGACCTCTCTGCATTATCCACTTAATAAGCAGGGAGGCTTATTAAGTCCAGAAAAAGGGAAAGGGGGGAATAACGCAGCTGTGGCGTGCAGCTCCCGCTTCTCACACTGCTGCTGCATCACTGCTGATAACTGGAAGGCAGGGAGCACCCCCCATTCTTGGAGGCACATTTGGTCCAAAACAAAAGAATAATTCTGCTCCCTCCCACCCCCACATTGTCTTTAAGTTGCCTTAAAGGATTCAAGTCAAAAACAAAAGCATACACCAACAAAACTCAAGAGCTGGCAGAACTCCAAGCTAGACATAGGGACTACCCAAGAAATGGGAGCCCCAAAGAAGCTTCCAGCTGCACCCAACGCTGAGCATGGCCAAGGGAGGAGGAAGGAAGGAGCTTGAGGTTGAAGCCTTCAGAGCATCACTGGATCAGGAGATCAATTGCCAGGCACTGCAGCACACAGATGGACGTCCTTCTGGGCTGTCACAGAACTGCTTTGTCCTCTTGCTGCTGAAAGGAGCCAACCTTTCGGCAGGAGCAGGGAATGGATGCACAGGGCCTCAACTCTGACCAGCAGGAAAACTCTGGACAATGGAATGCAGTCTGCCAATCTTTTACCAGTTCAGCTGTGCTTTAAGACTCATTGTGAAGCCTTTTAAAATATTTATTTTTATATATATATACTACAAGACTACTCAGATATACTATCAATCATCTTAGAAAGTTCAAGATGGAGTTCATCCACGTCCTTCTCCAGCTCCAAGTCATATTGTCCTTCCATTTCCTCTAAGAATTCCGAGATGAACTTTTCGAGGTCATCTTCTTCTACAGCCTTGGTGAGCAGGCTGACCTCCGGCAGGGCTGGAGCAGCAGTCTGGGAAGAAGGAAGACAAAGTCAATGATTGCTCAGGAGATCCTTCCTCTGCAGCACTTCTCCTTCAGCACTGCTGAGCCTTAACCCAACACGGGGGCCATGGGGCTCCTGAAGGACCTTATCTGTAAGCCTGACCAGGGCAGCACTCATGCTTCCTCCTCTCCTTACCAAAGCTGCTATTTTAGCTTTTTTAGCTGGAGGCTCCTCTTCTTCAGTGCTTCTCTGACGATTCACAGCTGCCACAGCAGAGGGAGAGATCTCAGCAGCCTTCCTCTTCCTTGCTCGCTTCGTGGGGCTGCTGGCTTTGCCATCCCAAGGCTTCTCACACACGTTGCCCTTGGCTACAGGAAGAAGAGAGAGCTGGTACAATTGTGCCTTGAGAGGAGTCCAGGTTGTCCTGTCATTCCCACAGCTCTTCTCCACAGTTAAATACATCTGGCCAGCAAAATTACATTGCTCTTTCCACAAATCTCAGCAATATCTTCCACAGTAAGTGCTGCATACCAACAGTCCCACCAAAGGAACAAAGAAACTGCACAGCTACACCATATTATAACCCAGACAAGGGAAACAGCCATACAGCAGGAGAAAGCAATACATGGTCCCTCTAGAGAAAGGAAAAAGCAGGAGCTACAGACAAGAGTGTGCAACCAGACTCTGTGCAAGCCACAACAGACCCACAAAATACATCCAGGGGTTTATCACACAGGTAAGTCTGCAGCTCAGTGCCACTGTCTGTCCCTCGTTCTCAAGCTGAAGTCTGGCTGGAAGGAACACAAGTGAACTAAGAAAATAAGCATTTCCCTTTCTAGCACTAAGCAAAGGCATGCACCCACCATGAGCACTCAGGTCCCTTTACTTCCGAGGACCACCTCACACTCAACACTCATTCATAGTTCTCTGCTCCTGAGGTTGGGCTGATGGTTTCCCTGGCAATGCTGTTGCCCACCGTGCTGAGATTTCACTTAGGCCTTTGCAAGCTGATAAGCTGAACATGAAGGGTGGATTCAGGACTGCTAAGCTCTGCACTTTTACCTTTGACTGTTTCTTTAGCTGCAGCCGGCACAGCAGCCACTTCCTTCTTCAGCTTCTCCGGTTGTCTCAGCTGCAGCTTCTCCTTTATTGCCCCCTCAAGGCTCTTTGCTTGAGCTCTAGAATTTGGTGTACTCTGATCCCAGGGCTAAAAAGAAATAAAGTAAGTGCAAAATAAGAACAAACACCAGGGGAAGTGTATGAAGGAAATCAGATTGGAGATATTGCAAAAACGGCTGCACCTGGAACAGTACATTCCTGTCACTTGGGTCACTGACCCTTTCATAAATGCCTGCATATAACAAGATCCATGCTTTGCTGTGAAAACACTGTTTCAAACGTGTGCAATTAACAAAGCAAGCTCATTTAAATCAGCGCAGTACTGGAGTTGTTACCTACCACATTCTATCTGAGCAACAGAAAGTCATTCCTGTTCCCCTACACAACATCCACCCACAGTCTGATTTCATTGAACACGAAGCCATCGTGGCCTTTTTGTATCCAGTGCCCCCCACGTTAACCTCACATGTTGTACCTGGTGCCAGCAGGGTTACTGCCTCACTGCCAGATACAATCAGATCAATTCTGAGTTTGAGGAGTGCAAAGCTGTCTGGGAAAGCCATTGAAAGTATCAGGATTGTGAAACATGGCTGCAGCTCTTCACCAAAGGCAGGAAGGTAGGAATGCACTCATGATGGTGGCACATGGTGAGCAGTGAGACATGAGAACATGTGAAGAAATTGTGTCACTGTGTCCATCTTCAGAAGGGACTCACCTCTGCGGGTGCAGAGACAGCTTTGGGAGCAGCCCTGCTCCATTCCACAGTCTTTTTCTCTTCTCTTCCAGGTGCTTTAAAACAAGGAAAAAGAAAATCACTTGGTCAACAGCAAGCATAGAAAGAAACCTGAGTGCCAGTGTTTCCTCCATGTGCTTATTTCCTCACATTCAATAACAAAGCACAGAGGCGACATCTCGCAGTCCATACAGTATCCAAGCTCTTCCCTCCTTCACATGCTGTCTCATCACAAAGCCTCTCTCACCTCCCCAATGAATAATTCACCCCCCTGACCTTTCTGACATAGGTTGGCCCCCATGTTGAGGAGTCAATCCCTGCTTTTCAAATACATTTACATATCAAACTAAGCAACACACGCCAAAGATGAAGGCAACCTTGGCATCAACACACAGGACATGCTACACCAAAAACATGGCAGAAAAAAAAATGTACAAGAGAAACTGAATTACAAAACCTCACAGCGAATGAATTTTCCAGAATAAAGCAGACAGACACCACGGATTCAATGGAAAAACACATGGATGGACATCCTGGCACTTCCTGCCTTTGCATGTTGTAAGAAACAGCCCAGGCAATTCTAAGCAAACTCCATTTGCTTGACAGGGGAAGCACTTTGGCAGAGCAGACAGTGAAGCACCTCCTTACCTGCTGGCTTTGCGATCTGCTGCATCCGCAGGGCTTTCTCCTGCTTGATTTCTTCCAAAGTTTTAATATGAATTTCTTCCAATCTCTTGATTTTACGCCGTGGCTCTTCCAGTTTCACGTTACCCAGCCCAGGTGGAGGGATAATTCTCTCGTTCTTGCATTTACCCTCAATTCTCTTCTCAGTAAGAAGCTCTTCTACATTTTGCTTCTCATCCTCCAGTCCTTTGTGTTTCCTTTCAGCCAGGGCTTCCGAGTAGGTTTTAATGTGAACTGCAGGGGAAGGCCTTACCCCGGAGCTGGGATCCTCCACCTTACAGCACCCTTCTGCCTGGGGGGCAGCTGGGGTTTCTCCTCCCTGATTCGCTCTTTCAAGACGGATCTCTTCCAGAGTCTTGACATGGATCTCCCCTGCTGGCTTGGCACCCTTCTCTGTCATCATCAAGAAAGGAGAAGCATAATGATTAAATGAGAGTCCAACGAGAGCTTAAGTTTCCAGATTTGTCATAATATTACAGAATATACGTGTTCCCAACAACAACACTCCTGAGAAAGAATAAGCAGAAAGCCTAGAGAATCTGTGCAGCAAACACCAATGACCATTTACCTCTCCTTGGTGCTCTGTCAATCTTGATCTTCTTCCCCAGCCTTTCTGCGAGGCTGCGCTTCAGCGGAAGGCCACTGACATCAGCTACAGAGAGAAAACAACAACATTCCTAAGATAATTCCTTTGGAGAAAGATTTTTACAAGTCAACCACAAACTTTGGTTTCTCCAAGTGTATGTTCTCAAATTCACCTTTCAGCTGCTACACTTGTGTGCCACTTGGAGTCATCACAGACCCACGACACACTTTCCTCCCTCCTGCTTCAGCAGTGCCCTCCCATTTACGTGGAGGCAGCCAAACAGCAGCTCACAAGCAGCCCTTACCTACAGAGGATTCCTGTTTTCCAGGTTTATCAGCAATATTCAGTTGAATCACAGGCACCTCCCCTAAAACAAAGAAAAACAAAGTGCTTATTTGACAGAAACCAACAGAATTACTGACCTGTGAGCTCATTTCCCACCCAAAACAAAGACACCACTTTGACAGCCCTGACAGAAAATAATATTGCAACTGTAATGCACTCAGGGTAAGTCCCAATTGTAATTTATCCATTCCACTTAGGAGCCACCAAATGGAAGCAAAGGTACTCATCATTACCCTGCTTTGCAGACAGCGTCACAGTTCTGACCAGTGTCCGCACATTCTCCTTCTTCGGCACAGGAACAGTTTGAGATTGGAGCTGATGAGCAGGAGCTCCTGAAGGCCCTTCTGATCCAAGTGAACAAACAGACAGTGTTTACAACAGGAAAAAGAAAAGCCACTGCCAACAACAAAAACAAACCTGACAGAACCGTCACAAAGACCAAAGCGCATTTGTTACTCACTACTGTCCAATGTGCAACAACCACTGCACGGCTCTATTCCCCAACACAGTGCCAGCTATCTGAGTATTATCAGAAGGATAACAAAGTAGGGCATATGAACTCACCACTTTGTTGTTTGGTTTTATCCTTTTGTTTCTTCAGTCTGATTTCTTCAAGTGTTTTTATTCCAAAATTCAGACTGTCATCTGGGAACACAGAGCAGTGAATGAGACTGAAGGACAGAGGCACACGCTGAGGACCACAGCTCTGCAAACTGCCTCCTGCTCAGAAGCATGCAGAACAAACCCTGTCGGCTCTCCCCATAGCTAAGAGCACCATGGACCTGATGTCTGTCTGCTGCCCTCCTTTCATCCTTCTGGATATTAAAAGTAGGCTTTATCCCTTACTTTATCCCATCCACACGACATTAGATTCCTCTATCAGCAAATGTGGCTTTCACCACTGGTTGGAAAGATGCACATACAGGCACTTAAACTCCATGCTGTGGCCTCGTCGTGCTCTAATGCTGTAAACAAAGGAGTTTACCTTCCTAATCTGAAAGGCACATGAAGATACGAGGTAGGAACAAGATCATGGAAATAGCTGATTCCATTCAGCAACCCTATGTTCTGTTGTGTTTGTTCAATAAATTGCTTTGGAGTTAATTGGCAAGTGCTTCTGATTAATCCTGGAATACCTTGTTTGGTATCAGCATTAGATTTCCTGATGGAAATGATCCGCGATCCATGATGGTTTTCTTTAGCTGGTTTCTGGACAGGTGTTTTTATTCCTTCTCCCTCCTTAGAAAGCTGGTCTGTACAAGGAAAGAAAAAATCAGTCTCTTCAGTTACGCGGTAGGAATTCAATCAGATTTCCCATATTTATGTAGCTCATACAATGACACTTCAGCCCACAGTTAATATTCTTAAGTACAAATGTAAGTGACTACAGATGGGTTCTTTATTTAAACAGCTACACTTACCTGGTAAACCCATAGAAGCAGCCTATGTGAATAGATTAACTACTAGAGAACCAGGAAATCAACCACACTCACCATCACATTTGTCACCATGTGCAGAATTGATGACAACGGGAGGATGTGTCGGGCTTGGGACAGTCTCTGACTTTTCCACTTCCATCACTTCCAATGACTGTGGAAAGGGATCGGAGTGCACAGAAAGCTTGCTCTGCTGCACTGTTATCTGAGCTGCCCTCGGATCGTCACCTGCAGACTCTGGTGGACTCAGCAGAGTAGCTACAGGAAGAAAAGGATCAATTTAAAACTTTGATCCTAACCTTACAACCACTGCACAAAGATGGCAGGCAAGGCTGAAAACCCACACAGATAAATGCTGAGTCTCCAGTTGCCCATCCAACTGGCTACTGGGCGAACAAAGAAATTCCCCCCTACACAACATTCACCCAGTAAAAGCTTAAATTCAGGAAAACAGCCTACAAGGCAAAGGCCACAGGAGCAGAAAGAAGCTGAGCATGCAAGAAAAAACTGAAATATCAGAAGCACATAAAGTTGAGCTGTGCTCCTATCTATCATCTTCCCAGCTTTCTTCTGTTCATTCAATCAGTCTCTCAGGAGCAGTTGTTTCAAAACATTGCCCTCCTCAACACTGGTCAAACTCTAGTAACATCACCCTGACTCAGCACGGAGCCCCTGGGCTGCACGGCTGCAAGCCCTCCAATGGAGCCCCTCCTTCAACACCACGAGTGACAGCAGTGAGTAACCCCAACACATTTGTCTGACCGCTGCAGGTCTTCAAGCTCACCCACCTGGACAACCTCAGCAAAGACAGCGATCTTCAAAGCCTTGCAGTTCACTTCTCCTGTAGGCTGAACCAACACTGAATCCGTCAATTAAGAATAATGGGGTAGGAAGAATTTTCCTCCTCACTTTGCCAATGTCAAATTCTGTAAGTTGGAATTTCTGGTCTTCAAGGTTTCTTCACCTACGAAGAAAACACTAAAACCTTCCCCTGTCTTTGTTACTTGTACAGCAAAAGCATGCCAGTGCGTATCGATACACAAATCCACACACATGTGCCTGAATACTGTAACTCAGCACTGCATGGAGCTGCAGCACGTTCTGCTCAGCCACAACAAGGGTTTGGGTCGGTTTTTTTCTTTTCTGATGTAAAAATCAAATATTTTGATATTTTAGGTTTGTTTTGTTGGTTGCTTTTTTTTTTTAAGGTATCAAATGCAGTAAAACCTACAACCAGGACAGACAGAAGATCAAATTCAAGTGATTCGGAACTCTATCATTAAAGTGCTGCACTTTTCTGTGCTAAGCATTTCCTACAGTCAGTAAGGAAAGGCTGGAACCTTTTACTCACACAGACACTAGTGAATTTTCCAAAAAATAATTTTTTTTTTTCAGGGAATTTCCCAAATCTAAACTAAAGAGAGGAGAAGTCAGGTTCTCAAGTTAGTTGCTGGACTGTCTGCATGACAAAGGGAACAAAAACAGCAGTTAAGGATAAAGTTTCCTTCCCTCCTACAATACTGATAGAAATGCTGCCTTTTTACCTTTAGTACCTTCACAACAGATTCCTCTCTGGCAGATTCCTACGATCCTAAAGACCTCAATGCTGCTCAGCACAGACACCGGGCACCAAATGACTCTGGACTCTGCACCGTGGAACACGCACACAGCTCAGCACTTCTGTTCTCACAATTGGAAGGGTTCTAGAATCTAGAACCGCCTCATCAGATACTTGTGACCTCCCTGACTCCAGCCCTGGTGCACGCAGGCACCACCTGCCCAATACCCAACATCTCCCCCCTCTTTATCATCTCCAGCCCCTGTAAAGGTTCCCCCGCGTACTCCCTGTTACTCCAAAGGTGATTCGCACATTTAAGGCTATTCCGCAAATTATTCAAACATTAAACATATGTGAAAAACAATTAAGCTGTCATAATAACATACCAAAGTGATGCAGCTATAGTGCCTACAATCCTGAAAGCACACAACAGCAATCTGCCTAACAATTGTGAAATGCTGTATGGCAACACTTAGTCAACTTGTAGAGAACAGTGCATTCAAGTTCAAGATAACAGCACAGTACACAATGGAGTTACAACTTTTCCAAGTTCAATGTAACACTATTGTACAGAATCTTTGTGGCAGTCCAGTTCTGTCCAGTGTGCATTATAATGTCACACTCCATAACCAAATAACAAGACAAAAACATATTGGCTGTGCAGAATCCTTCTGAATGTCCTCCACTGGGGGATTATCCAGGAACAAGGTCTCCCCCGCTCACGAACTATCAGTCCGGCATGAAGGCTGGATTCCCAGTTCGGACCTTCAGGCACATTGGGAGCAACGCAGTCTCATGTGCCGTTACCAGCAGCCGCTGCCCAGTGCTGACGTCAAATCACTGGCTGCACTGGAGACATTAACCAAGGAGACATTGACCAAAACCGGTGCTGAGATGTTCGGATCCTCACGGTGCACAGGATGGCTCGTCATTTGGTGCCGGCTTAACCCAACGTGCCGGCAGCCAGCAGGGCCCACTTGGGGTCCCGACACAGACGTGTTTCCTGCCCATGACGAGGAGTGGCATAGGGTCTGGGAGCCATGGCCCTCCGTCGGGTCTGATCAGGACCTGACCTATTGGTGTCCATTCGGTCAGCTGATGGTCTCCCATCCGATTCTCTCACGCAGGAGGAGAGCGTGTGGGCACAGCTCAGGCCCCTCCAGCCCTCCCCCCTCTTTAAGTGCACAAAGATGCCCCTTCAAGGTCTGATGTGCACACTCCACAATAACCTGGCCGGTGCTGCTGCCAGGAATGCTGAAGATATGCTTAATGCCCCAAACTGTGCACTAGTGTCCAAAACATGCACTTCTATATCCTGGGTCATTGTCAGTCTTTAACTCATGAGGTGCACCCATGACAGCGATGGCCATGCACAACGCTTTCGTGTAATGCATGGCGGTCTGTCCAGATTGTGCCACAGCCCAGAGAAAACCACTGCATGTGTCAGTTGTGACATGCAAGTGACGGAAACACCCAAACTCTGGGAAGTCTGTGACATCCATCTGCCAAACCTCATTTGGTCTCAAACCTCTGGGGTTCACCCCTGCAGGAAACAGGTTAGCCATAACTCCCGCTCCTCCTTGGCCGATTCAGTTAACTTTCTAAGAGCACCAAGGGCGGGTAGCAGCTTCTGCAGCTCTTCATCCCCTGCACAAGCTCACAGAGCTCCATGCTGGCTTTCTCTAATGCTGACCGACTGACACAGTGAGAAGCTTCATCAGCCAGACCTCTCTGCATTATCCACTTAATAAGCAGGGAGGCTTATTAAGTCCAGAAAAAGGGAAAGGGGGGAATAACGCAGCTGTGGCGTGCAGCTCCCGCTTCTCACACTGCTGCTGCATCACTGCTGATAACTGGAAGGCAGGGAGCACCCCCCATTCTTGGAGGCACATTTGGTCCAAAACAAAAGAATAATTCTGCTCCCTCCCACCCCCACATTGTCATTAAGTTGCCTTAAAGGATTCAAGTCAAAAACAAAAGCATACACCAACAAAACTCAAGAGCTGGCAGAACTCCAAGCTAGACATAGGGACTGCCCAAGAAATGGGAGCCCCAAAGAAGCTTCCAGCTGCACCCAACGCTGAGCATGGCCAAGGGAGGAGGAAGGAAGGAGCTTGAGGTTGAAGCCTTCAGAGCATCACTGGATCAGGAGATCAATTGCCAGGCACTGCAGCACACAGATGGACGTCCTTCTGGGCTGTCACAGAACTGCTTTGTCCTCTTGCTGCTGAAAGGAGCCAACCTTTCGGCAGGAGCAGGGAATGGATGCACAGGGCCTCAACTCTGACCAGCAGGAAAACTCTGGACAATGGAATGCAGTCTGCCAATCTTTTACCAGTTCAGCTGTGCTTTAAGACTCATTGTGAAGCCTTTTAAAATATTTATTTTTATATATATATACTACAAGACTACTCAGATATACTATCAATCATCTTAGAAAGTTCAAGATGGAGTTCATCCACGTCCTTCTCCAGCTCCAAGTCATATTGTCCTTCCATTTCCTCTAAGAATTCCGAGATGAACTTTTCGAGGTCATCTTCTTCTACAGCCTTGGTGAGCAGGCTGACCTCCGGCAGGGCTGGAGCAGCAGTCTGGGAAGAAGGAAGACAAAGTCAATGATTGCTCAGGAGATCCTTCCTCTGCAGCACTTCTCCTTCAGCACTGCTGAGCCTTAACCCAACATGGGGCCAAGGGGCTCCTGAAGGACGTTAACAGTAAGCCTGACCAGGACAGCACTGACACTTCCTCCCCTCCTTACCAAAGCTGCTATTTTAGCTTTTTTAGCTGGAGGCTCCTCTTCTTCAGTGCTTCTCTGACGATTCACAGCTGCCACAGCAGAGGGAGAGATCTCAGCAGCCTTCCTCTTCCTTGCTCGCTTCGTGGGGCTGCTGGCTTTGCCATCCCAAGGCTTCTCACACACGTTGCCCTTGGCTACAGGAAGAAGAGAGAGCTGGTACAATTGTGCCTTGAGAGGAGTCCAGGTTGTCCTGTCATTCCCACAGCTCTTCACCACAGTTAAATACATCCGGCCAGCAAAATTACATTGCTCTTTCCACAAATCTCAGCAGTATCTTCCACAGTAAGTGCTGCATACCAACAGTCCCACCAAAGGAACAAAGAAACTGCACAGCTACACCATATTATAACCCAGACAAGGGAAACAGCCATACAGCAGGAGAAAGCAATACATGGTCCCTCTAGAGAAAGGAAAAAGCAGGAGCTACAGACAAGAGTGTGCAACCAGACGCTGTGCAAGCCACAACAGACCCACAAAATACATCCAGGGGTTTATCACACAGGTAAGTCTGCAGCTCAGTGCCACTGTCTGTCCCTCGTTCTCAAGCTGAAGTCTGGCTGGAAGGAACACAAGTGAACTAAGAAAATAAGCATTTCCCTTTCTAGCACTAAGCAAAGGCATGCACCCACCATGAGCACTCAGGTCCCTTTACTTCCGAGGACCACCTCACACTCAACACTCATTCATAGTTCTCTGCTCCTGAGGTTGGGCTGATGGTTTCCCTGGCAATGCTGTTGCCCACCGTGCTGAGATTTCACTTAGGCCTTTGCAAGCTGATAAGCTGAACATGAAGGGTGGATTCAGGACTGCTAAGCTCTGCACTTTTACCTTTGACTGTTTCTTCAGCAGCAGCCGGCACAGCAGCCACTTCCTTCTTCAGCTTCTCCGGTTGTCTCAGCTGCAGCTTCTCCTTTATTGCCCCCTCAAGGCTCTTTGCTTGAGCTCTAGAATTGACCTCTCCGCGTTATCCACATAATAAGCAATTGAGGTCCTCATCACACACTCTGTGTCATTTCTTGTCAGCATGTCCTGTCCCATCCCTGGCTCTCCAGCAGGACTGTAATGCTGGGGTGAGCAACACTGGGCACTGTCAGTGTGTTTTTCTTGCAAGCATCTTCCAGGGAAACACGTGCAGGCGTTCCCCACTCCTGGCCGTATCTCTGCAGTGCTGGGTCCTGTGTGAGCAGAGCTCTCTGCCCCAGAAGCCAAGTCACTGCTGTGCAGAGCTCAGCCTCGGGCTGAATGTGCTCCTGAGTTTGTCCCAGTGCAAGGACAGCCTTCTCATTGCCCTTTAGGAGCACCTCTGGTGCTGATGGGTTCTCTGCTCTCAGCAACCACTGGATACACGGCTCCAGGCGCGTGTGTGCTTTGTCACCTTGAGCTGTTTGCTCTGATCGCATCTCACCCTGGGGAGCCGGGATTTCCCTTTGGTCTCGGTGTCACTTCGAGACCAGTAGCAACACTAGGGGTCAGAGGAGAGCTGCTGAATGTGTGAGCATTGCTGCTAATTGAGAAGGAGATCGCACGCGTGTGACTTCTAAACCCGAATTAATGAGCTTACCTTCACCCTCCTGACTAATGCAGACCTCATGCAGCCCTGGGCCTGCCCTTCTCCAGCCTCCTGCCTTGTTTTGCCTACTCATAGGAAAAGATTTAGCATAGCTCAGAGCCCCAGGCAGCGCTTGGAATGCCAGCAGGAAAGAGCTGCTGGTGTCCACATAGCTCAGGACTGCAGCAGTGGGGCTGCTGGACCTCAGTGTTCTGAACACTCTGATGTGGAAGTGATTGGCAGATGCTGTGGCCGGAGGGATGAGGTGCCTGCAGGGCGTCCCTTGGAAAAAGGTTTGGTGAGGATGGATCCTCTGAGCCAGCATCGGGCACAGGGTGCTGGGTGCAAATGCCAGTGCTGCCCCCTGTCATCCTTTTGGTTTTAAAAGGAGTACAGCTCCGTTTCCAAACTTTGCCAACCACAGGCTGGCTGGCAGCTTGAAGGAACTGCCATGAAATTGGTCTAATGAAACGTTCCTGGCAGAGCTTCAGGATGGAGAAAGTGCAGTTTGTCCTCAACTGAGCTGAGGTCCAATGAGCTGAGTTTCCTGGCTCAGAGCAGAGGCCGTGAGCATCACGTCTCACAGTCTGTGTCACCTGGGCAGAGCCGTTAGGCAGGGGCTGCTAGTGGGGAGATGCCAAGGTTTTCCATGAAGATGATTGCTCAGATATGCCTGAGTTCAGATGGAGGGGCCCATTGCCCTACCAGGAAGTGGAAGATGCTTGGGGGTGAGGCAGCTCGTGCTTTCCCATGCCTGTAGGACCTTACAGTGCTGTGCCTTTCCACATACCTACCCCACCTTCTTTCTTTCCCATGCAGGGGTCATCATTAATCCAGTGGGTGGCACCAAGAATGCCCGGACAGCCCCACTGCAGTGCGTCTCTGTGGCAGAAGGACACACCAAGCCTGTGCTCTGCCTGGATGCCACCGATGAACTGCTTTTCACTGCCTAAAAAGGTATTTGTTGGACAGAACAGGTGTGGGGGCTGCTGGCTTTTTATGCGCTAGTCTCATAGATCTCCCAGGCTGGCGTGGGGAATTGGGGTGCATGGCAGGGATGGCTCCTTCTGGGCTGCTCCCCTGTCCCTGCCTTCTGATGTCCAGGTGCTGGAGCAGGCTGGCTCCATTGCCCTGGAGTGGAGCTGTGGGTGGTGGGAGGCAGCGCTTGGGAAGGAGTCGGTGCCTCCACGCCACGGAGGAACTCCCCAGCCCAACTCTCTCAGGCACGTTCTTCTTCCTACAGACCGGAGCTGTAAGATGTGGAACTTGGTGACAGGTCAGGAAATTGCTTCCCTCAAGGGTCACCCAAATAATGTTGTTTCCATCAAGTACTGCAGCCACACGGGGTTGGTGTTCACCGTGTCAACGTCGTACATCAAAGTACGGGGACATCTGGGACTCAGCGCACTGCATCCGCACCCTGACATATGTAGTGGGAAGAGTGGCTGTGGGGGACTGTGGGCAGCTCTGGCTTTGCAGAAGATGGTGTGAGGAACTCCTGTGGTCCCACAGGCTGGAAACAGAGCCCAGCAGTTTTAGGATCAGTGCCTACAGCTGTAGAAAACAGGGAGGCTTAGGGAGATCTTGGAATGGAATCTGTGGGGACCCTCTGCAGCAAAGGCTCAAAGGAAAGGACCTGGAAGAGCTTTTCAGCCCTTCCTGGGGGTGGCCAAGAGCACCAGCAAGAAGGGATGGGGATTTTCTTTTTTGCTTCAACTAATATGCCACAGGAAGACGACCACATTAACCCAGCTGTATTTGTTGTTGTTGTTTATCTACAGCATGAAGCATTTCACTTGGAAAGTCTCTGCTGCCACTCATCGTACAACAGACTTAAAGCACAGCACTTGGCACCTAGCAGTGCTGTGAAGGGTTGGAAAGGCAGCGCATCATTTTGCTGAGGGCCAAGAGACGGTTCAGACAACAGAAGCATTTGTCCACATTTCTGACATGAAGGCTGTCGCCTCCCGATCCGGCAACAAATCAAGGCTGCTGTGTGAAAGTACCGTGCCTCCGCACACGGGAACGGACGGGACTCACACACAGTGTGTAACACCGAATGTACCAGCTTAATGCCACGCCACAAACCTACCCAATACCCAACAGGGGGGACCAGTCAATGCTGCTCATCAGCCATCAACCCCAGATGCTGGAGAAGGCAGACCATGTTGTGGTGCTGGAGCATGACACGATGGCTGAGATGGGGACACCCACCGAACTGAGGACCCGCAATGGACCCTTGTAAGAGGCCATGCTTTTTACATTACTGTCTCAAAGTTTGCTGAAATGGACAAGTTCAGGCAAGTCCTGACCAAGGTTCCAGGACTGAGACACACAGGAACCAAGGTTCGAGAAATCCCTTTGTTTAGGAGATGGACAAGTCGGGGAGCTACCAAAGGGAGATAAGATACTGATTAATGGCCCTTAAGTGGTCTTTTGTGTTGGCCTATCTCAAGGAAGATGGCCATCTCTGAGGACTAATGTCCCTCAAGTGGTCTTCCATGTTGGCCCATCTCAAGGAAGATTGACAACTCTGAGGAAATCACAGGACTCTGACCTGAGCGGTCCCGAAATGTCTCGAAGGCTGGAAAGAAGGATAAAAAGGGCACGGACAAACCCCAAATTTGAGGTTTTTTGACACCAGATGCCTCACTATGGAAACAAGGATGTTTTCTGTCATCAGATGCCTCTCTACGCGAGCGCCTGCATGCTGAAGAAGATGCCTGCATGCTGAAGAACCTTTGTGGGCATCTAGGTATCTGACCTCAGATTCCTCCACCGTTGTCCTACTGCTGCCTATTATCTCTTCTGGGATTGCTGCTCGAGACTCTGCTCTGAGGGACCTCGCTGCCCAAGACTCCACTTCCTGAGACCTCGCTATTCTGACCATCTTCTCTGCGTTTCATCGATCTGTGGCCTGCTACTTCGCTGCTGCTCTCCCCTACGCTTATTTTGCCCCGGACCAACGTTAACAACGTGCTATGGGACGCTGCTGCATTCAGGAGGTGACTATTCCCCGCTTTAACGTAATTCTTGCTCTTTTCTACCTTTTTCTATCGCCTACTTTCCCTTCCCCATCACCCTAATTTTGGCATTTGTCCCTCTCCCTTCCCCATCTCCTCAACTGTCTATTATTTCCAATAAACTGGAATCAACTGTCTATTATTTCCAATAAACTGGAATGTATTTCCAATAAACGGATCAACATTTGAATGTTCTTCTTCTTAATCTCACCCGGGCATAACATATCAAAAGAACCTTTGCCTCACTCCTAAATTGAAGCGAGACAACCCTACAGCCGGCTGCTGCAGCACTGAGGACCACAGGGCAGCTGGAGTGGGATGCGATGGGACATGGGGAGCTGTGGCTGTCTCCGCTCCCCGCTGCAGGATGGGAAGAGTGGGATGCTCTGGGATTTGTATGGAATAAAGTGGAGATGTTTTGTAGAGGAGCAGGTTGGGATGTGGGGTGTGGGCAGCTCAGCCTCAGTGCATGGTTGGTTATGGAAGCTGGGTGTCTGCCCTCAGAATGTGGCTGTGGCAGCACTGTGGGTTATGGGGGGGAAGCACAGCTCAGCCCAATACTAGATGAACTTTCCAGTCATGTCTTCATGCCAAAGCGGTGCAGATAGCACAGGGAGTGCAAAGGGGAGGAGGAGAGCAGCAGTGTGAAATGGAGCAATGGGCAAAGAGTGTGGGGTGGGGGGAGGAGGGATGAGGAGAGGTCCCCTCATCCACCCCAACCCTGAGCACAGCACAGAGCAGAATGCAGGCAGGCTGAGCACAGAACAGCCCAACACTTTATTTCACAAGAAGCAGCACAGGAAAAGCATAACAGCATAGGAAGCAGAGGGAGATGTGAGAGGTAGAGGGGATGGGGCTGTGTTCATCACCGACCCCAAATGCTCGTGTGGCCAGTTGGCCCCTTGCAGGCTGAAGCACAGCACTCAGACGGTTTGGTTACTTCCTGTGTGAAGAAGAAGAGATGGTGTCCCATAGGGCCACGTTCACATCCCAGCCCTCAGCTCCCTGCAGAGTCCCGGCCCAGCCCTGGTGCAGCACCACAAGGAGCACAAGGAGCACAGGGACCCCTTCCAACCCCCAGCCCCACACCGCAGCTGTGCTCGAGTTGCTGGTTCCACCTTCCTGGCCTGTAAGGTAAGAAGAGCCATTGTCTCAGCCCAGTTTGTAGGAGGGAGGCAAGGTTCTTTGATATACGTATACCTGGTGCGGGATTAAGAAACAACGGTTCAAACATTGGTCCGACCAGTTTATTACAAGACTTTATCAGGGAGATGGGGAAGGGGAGGACGGACGCTATTATGGTGTAGGGTGATGGGGAAGGGAATGCAGTAAAAATATGAAATAGAAGCAAGGAGTCTCTGTAGGAAGCAAGAGGGAGATATTCACCACCATGGATCCATCGAGGTTTGTAGTTCAGTCATTGGTCTTCAGTCGTGGTGGGTCGTCAGGCGTTGTTCTGTTAATGGTGACCACGATGACAATTTCCAATGGTAGCACCAACTTATTTATATGTCCAAAGTGGTCAAGTCAGCTCTCTTTGGAGTGACAGCTCGAATCCAAAGTAGTTGAGTCAGCACTCCTTGGAATGGAAGCTTCTGGCTCTGGGATCTTAGCAGAAATTCCTTTGTTCCCATCTTCTGAGCCTTGCCAGCAGATAAGAGGGAGCAGGGATACCCATCCGCATCCTGTTTTTCACAGGGCACGATGGCTTCATTACCCAGATTTCCCACACCAAGCTGGAGCTATTTAGTCCCGGGCCAGATCTTCCGCTCATAAACAGTCCTGAGCACTCTTCTGGAGGCAAACAGCTCTGAAGGAAGGTGCTTTCAAATATTCAGATACCCAAAAAGTGATATTGATTGTCACACGGTAGCACCCATTACTTGCCACTTCAATAAATCATTGAGAGTCTTCTCACAAGAAACACCTCAGGAAGCAAGCTTGGAGCCAGAAAACAAGGAAGGACTCTCACAGCCATGACCCCCAGCCCTGTTCTTGCTGTGGGGCATGGAGCAGCTTTGAGCACCAGGAAGGGGAACCCTGGGAGAAAGCGGGGACCCCAATGCTGCCCTGGCACTGGGCAGAGGTGGGGGACAGCGCTGCCCTCATCACTCACTGGGCACCGTGTTGTAGCCTTTCTCCTTCTTCCCTGCAGACAGAGAGATGCATCAGCACAGGTTCACATCACAGCCAGGCTGAGGGCTCCTGAGGGAGCCTCAAATCCCCCCACAGCCCCCACTGTCCTCCTACACCCCTCCACTTTTACCTGCATGGCGTCTGTAGATGATGAATCCAACGCCAGCCATGATGGCAATGGCCACAACGGCGACAACCACCCCCACCACGTTGGGCACCAGGCTGGACTGTGACTGCTCTGGGGGAAGGCAGGGCTGTCAGCAGGGGAAGGGGCAGCCCAGAGCCCCCCAGCCCCACATCCCCTCACTCACCTCATGAGTAGAGGCTGGGCTGGGGCAGGCTGGTGTGCTCCACGCAGCACTGGTACTTGTCCCCGTGCGGGGCACGTACCTCCGACCGGAGCTGTTGTAGTGCACGAAGATTTCGCCATCCACGTACCCGACTTCAAAGAACCAGGGCTGCTCGGGGCCGGATTCCGTCATCCCTATTTCAAAGTACCGCATGGAGTGGAGCTCTGCGGGGTCGGAGCGCGGCGACCCCCCCTTTTTTATTAATTAGCAAGCTACTGCCTATAGAATAACAACACTACTTATATTAATAACATAACCATTATAACTCAATCAAGACCTCGATTGACAATCCTCTAGAAGTGAAAAAAGAGACAAGTCAAACACAGATAACAACATTACTGTTAAACCTACTAAAAAGAACAAACTCGTTTGCTCTGCAACCTAAGTTTCTGCAACCTGGAAATAAATCCATGAGGGTCCCATTGTGTTCACATGTCACTAGTTAGGAAAAGTCTTCAACTTTCATATACTCTGATATATTGATTTTTAATGGCCACTAACTATTGTGCAACAAATGCTTTTAGGATGCTCATAACCATGCCTTTGAGCTAATAATTGATAATTGAACTTTATGAAGTTGCATGTCAGATAGAACCAGTTTTAGAGGACAAATGTGCTGGAGTATCACTAGGGGCATTATTACTTATTGACCCTTGAGAAACAGCAAACCGTGTTGGTGGTGGTTGCGACAGGCGGTGCCAGCAGGGCCTTCCCTGCTTCAAAGTGCACCTTTCCTCTCTCACCCATCACAGATTCTCTCCTGCATTCAGGGTCTGAAGGATTTCTTCCAGTTGTACACCATATCCGCATGGCCAGTGCGTGATACAGAGCCCAAGTGGAACAGCTGCCTGGAAAACAGAATAAACTATCAAATTTAGTTCTATTAGTATGCACTTTTGTCTCAAGTGATGCATGGTCATATTTTTAAAATCCTAATTAGTTGGGTGTAAGAGACGTATCCATTCTACAATACAGGGTCATCCCTTTGCCTGGGATTCCTTTCCAGGTTTTGTCTTTGCAAATTAAGAAAAGCTAATTAATAGGCTAATAACATCATGAGTGAGCAGTACTAACATACTAAAAGAGCTATTCCCATAGATTACAGCACTGATTACATCAAATCCTTTCTTTAACACACATTTGATCTATGGATAATGCCTAAAGTTCTAATTCTTGAGACTGCAGTGGTAACACAGAAAATCACACACTATGTCAAACCATTACTAATATTATTTATAACACCGCAAGTTACAAAGCAATTCCACTAGGAAAGAAACACACAAACACAGTTACTATAAAGGCTGGATGCTATTTTCTGCCTTGAGATGAGACCAACAACGTATTCTGGTGGTGTTAGTAACAACCGCACAAGATTAGAAGTGTCTAGTGTCATATGAGTATCCTCAGTGAAAATCCATTGAATGATTTGCTTAGAAGCTTCAGATCGTATCCCATAGTCAGTCACAGTCTTACCAGCCTGCTGTAACAATTTCCAATGATGCACTTCCCACCGAGCAGCTCCCTGCTGATCGTCTATCAGCGGGCAAGCGAGCTGAAACACAGCTTGACACGGTCCCTCCAATATCATGCCTCTAATGACTCCAGACCAACGCAAAGGTGGAGGATCGCTACGTGTGGGGGGGAATCGCATAGACAGGGGCTGTAAAGACATCGGTGAAACGCTCGAAGAGACTGATGCCTCCTTCGTACGCAGTTCTAAGTCCTGCAGCTCCTCAGTTAATGTTTTATTATGTTCCTCCAACGCTTTCTCATTCCCACCATTATCCGAGTCGCTTTCACTCTCAGGAGCTTCTTGCTGCTCTGCACACCCCTCAGCCCCCCCCCCCACCGCACCTTCCTCACCAGCCAAAACCGGATCTGCCAGAGACGTTGAAGAGGACGAGGACGGGGGATTATTCGGGGCTTCTGCGGCAGCCCTGACTTGTGAGGCTGTTGAGCAAACGGAGTACGAAACTCCTGGTAACAGGGAGTCAAGCTCTGACCTTGACTGAGCACTAGGTCCGGATAGAGCTTGTACCACAGCAGCAGCAATCTGCCGCTCGGCTTGCATATTCTTCAGTGTATTTATTTTGTATTCCTTATTTTTGGAGATAACAAAGTCCTACATATGGTCGACTATTTCTCGCCATTCGGCTACAGTGAACATCAGTGCCACCTCCTGAAGATGTCCATTCATATGAGCCCATTTTACCAGCTCGGATATGCATTTAGGAGATACCTGCTCCCCTCTCTTAGAGAGAATACATTTGAGCAGTTCCTCCACAGCTTCCCACAACATCGTGGCTTGCAGAGAACGGGATGGTACCCGATGAGAGGTGAGTGCCAACCCCCCCCCCAGTTCTTTATTGCCCCCGCACCGCGCTGTTAGAGAGGGGAGGTTCTTTGTTCCTTCTCTCCCTGGGTTTGTTCCCGCTGTCACCGAGTGAGCTCTAGAGAGAACTCCGTGACACAAACTCATTGCAAAGTCTAAGCTAGAAGAAGCGTCACCTCAGTGTATCCCAGAAAAAGAACAGCGTTGAGATTTTAATTGGTTTTGGTTTTTTGTTTTATTGAGGGTGGGTTGTTTTTTGTTGTTTTTTTAGGGTTTTTTTGGGGTTTTTTTGTCTTTTTTTTGGGGGGGGTTAGGGGGGTGCGAGGGGAAGGGAGAGGGAGGGGACAGTTGTTTGGTTGTTTTTCATATACAATAAAGCTATGCAGTTCCGCTGTCAGTCGCCTCAGAGAGTTCCTGAAGGAGCTCAACCACATTCTGCTCAACATCGAGTTGTTCCATTGAGTGGAACAATGGTAGTCTTGCAGATGGAGCAATGCAGGAATTCTGACAGGATCTCCAGGTGTATCCAGTTCATCATCTGAAAGCTCCGCAACCAAATTGGAAGGGACCAGTCCTCTTGTGCCATCTGTCAGCTCTCCCTGAAACCAGCCATTCTCACCCACATCTCCAAAGACATTACACATTGTCCGGCAGTCAGAGGAAGCTCGTTTTCTGGGTCCTCATTAGGACCCTCAACAGGAATGTAGCTGTGTCGAGCTAAGAATCTTCAAACTGCTGGTGATACCTGTCCTGGAGAATGCAGGATGAAGGACAAAAGCTCTGCTCTCACATTCAGGGCCATCCTCTGACAGAAGGCAGCACTCAGGACTGTTCCCAAGGATCTCTTTCATGGCTTTGAGTTCAAGCTCCAGGTCTTCCAGATGACCTTGAAGACTTCTGGCCTCTTCAATGGCAGAATGGAACGGACTGGAGCTATTACGGAGATTCTTGTTTGACTGGGTCAGAGTCTGTCTCGTTGCCTTCCCCAGCTCCATCTGCTGCTTCTGCTGCTCTCTTTTCCCTCTTGCGCGCTCTGTGAAAATGAGTTTCAGAAAGCACTACTCACTGACAGGAAATAAGGGGAAACTTGAAAGACTTTGCAACCTGAGTCCTGGCAGTGTACTGCCAGCGGCTGATTTGGCCGTCCAGGATCCTGGCACCACAAATGCTTCATTGCCAAATGCAGCAATAAGGTGTTCTGGGGAAAGGCCAACTCACAGGTAGTTTTTGAGCACCCATATCACAGTACCAACGGCCAGCACCAGCGCAGGCAGCAGCATCGCTGAGACCGTCACCGGAATGCGGCGCTTCCGCACAGATCTGTGAGCAGCAGCCTCTGTGCTTTTGCCTATGTTCATCCCTGGAAGAAATGAGACAATGTCCCACGTTACCTTCAGCTGCGCTACAGATAATCTCTCAGTGTGCTTCATGGACCCAAGAGGTCATTTTGTCAGTGGGTGCCTCCGTCTCTGGTGCCGAAGCACCGGAGGACAAGAAGGATTGCTTCCACCTCTTGTTGGGTACGAAGAGGCTGCACAGGCACTACCCGTGTCCTCCTCTGGGCCGAGAGCTGGGGCTGTACTCTGGGGTCTGGGCTTGGTCTGTGGGGAGAGCTACAGAGCAGAATCCCTCATGCTTTTCCCGGCATGCGTGTCCTGAGCTCTCCTGTGGGACGCCCCCCAGGCTGAAGGTCAGGCTTCAGCCAGCACAGGGCACAGCCAGAGCCAGCCCAGGGGAGAAACACTCCTGCTTCTTTTACATGTGCTCTATGCTCACACGCTCAGGTCTGGCTGCTGACCTGGTGTGCAAGAGCTGGCAGCAAGAGCCTGCAGGCACGCAGTGACTCTGGTTTGTGACACCGTATGATCATGGGACAGAAATTACCTGGCATGCCGGTTGGTGCTGCCTGCATTCCTCTGTCCGGGATGGGCAGTGTGGGATATCCACCTTCCTGGAGTGCATCCGGGACCGGCAGTGTGGGATATCCACCTTCCTGGAGTGCATCCCGCTCACTTTGTTGGTCCGTTCCTTTAGAAAGAAAGCAGGGCAGTAAGAGTGGGATGTCACGTGCCCTCATCAAAAACTGAGCTTCTCCAATCCCGAGCTCAGGAAAAGTCCAGGCCCCCCACCCCCAAGTACACTGTGAGCCCCTCTGTTACCCAAAGGCATTTGGGCCCTCCCAGCTATTGGACAATGCTGACTCCCTCACACCTCTTGAGGAATCAGCTCCTGTGCAAGGCCCTCACATTCTGTGCTGTCACCAGCCCATCACAGCCAGGTAGCTGCAGGCTGAAATCCAAGCTCTAACACACAGTCCAAGCCTTCAGAATTAGCATCTCCACCTCATTTCCAGCATTAGCAAAGGCAGCCAACCCTGCTCGGGATGCTCCTCCTGCCTTGAACTTGCTCAGCTGCACGGAGGGCTTTGGATGAACAGAAGCACAGCGCTTGCCACTTGCTGCCATCTGGGTGCCAACGACTGCACAAAGCAGCTCTGACAAGTAATGGTTGTGCTGGGGGAGCAGCTGCCTCTGGGTCTTGGCTGGATGCAGACCATCTGGCAGCAGACCAGCTCTGGTGCTTGACAGCACCTGCAAGGTGATACATGGAATACGGCTGCAGCACGGCTCTGACCCATTCCTTCCTGCTGTGCAGGCTACAGCCTGCCCACACCTGCATATCACACCTCAGCTTCCCAGGTCCCACAGTGAACAGACTGAAGTATACCCACCACGCTCTGCCTTCTCCATTTCCTTCAGCAGTCGCTTCAGGAGACGGGATGAGCCCTGAGAGTATTTTCCTCGTTTGTATTCATCCTCTTCTCTTTCCGGACCTTAACAGAATGTATGAAGTTAAATATCATGTGCATGAAGTTTTGAAGATCAGCGGCGAGTCAGACAAGTCAGTGAAGACAGAGTACTCACTGCTGGGATTCCAGCTGGGCTCCAGCACAGGAGGAAACCGATGACCGGGCAGGGCCCACACTGGGGGCACTTCTGCAACCAAAGACCCATGAAAAGTTTCAGTCACACACTACAACATCAACTGAGTAGCAGAGCGTACAGGGGACTGTGCCATGAAATGGCACTGAAACGGGCAGCAAAAGCTCTCTAAAGAATTTCAAAGCTATGACGTACCTGCGCGATCCGACAGAGTTTCAGTTCCAGATCTCAGAGAGGAAGCTGGATCAACTCCTCTAGTCAAATCTGCAAATGAACACAGGACAAAGCAACTGCTACTGAGCATCCCTTCAGCCACAAGGTCGCAGGATGCAATTAAAGCCAGGGATTCCTTCACAACACTATTCTCTCCCTTCCGCACAGGGAAACAAGGGGCCTGGGAGAGCAGGAAGGATGCAGATAAGGAGTGAGACCTCACGGAAGTCATCAGGCAAGGAGGAGAATAGATGTTGTAAATACCAGAAGAGGAGTTGCATCCCCCTGATAAGAACAAGAGGGGTCTGCATGCTAAACAACTATTGAATATGTATCAGAATTCCGAGAAATCATTGACTATGTATGAGATGTACCTATATCTGTGTCACGATTTTACAAGTCCATGTGCAAGTTTGGTGGAGCTATCCCCCTTGCACCCAGCACTGGAATAAACATACCTGCTTTATAACCCATCTATGTGTTATAGAGTTTGATTCCGCAAGTCACTTACACCCCATATTTTTCCTAACAGCCACACTGGGTTATCTGGATTCGTTACATTTATCCATTGTTGCTGGCAGATGTTTCTCTCTCTCTCTCTGTCTTTAATCCCCACACAGCCCATCTTCCCAACTGTGGGTTTCGGTTAGGAGGTATGCACCCATAGGGTCCATGCCCTACTTGTAGATATTTATCCTGCCCAGCCCCAGGTGCCCAATTTGAGGCAATAGTTGCACATCCCTAATAGGCACAGTAATATGAGCCTGAGTGGTTACAGTATCCCCTCCCTAAGTTTGAGCTTAGGCAAAAATAGTAACCCTTTTGGTTTAGACTGGGCTGTATAGGTACCAGGTCACACAGGGATGTAAGGAAGCTTGGTGTGGGTGGCGTTGTGCTGCTATACAAAATGTGATCACTGTGAGAATCCCCAAGTACCAATGGATACCCCTAAGGCCCATCTTTCCCCACAATTCACTCCTCTGCCTCACTCGTCAACTGGGTTGCAACCAGCTACGAGGGGTTTTTTTAGTTCTTCTCAGCAGCAGTAGTGTTCTTCAGGGGAAGCCTTTACCTGGAATACCCATTGGGCTTGTCGCATTGTGAGTTTCAGGTCGTCACTCCCGGGAACTACCTCCCACTTCTCGTCACCGATGGGTCCTTTAACACGGCTGGCATGAGTCCATCCTCTCTCTGCGGTTCGAATAGCTGTTTCTGCAGTAAATAAAACAACATAGGGACCTTCCCCTTGTGGTGTTAGTGTAGCTTCTTTCCAAGTTTTTATTAGGACCCCATCCCCCGGCTGTATCCTATGGATTGCTATCTCCAATGGGGACTGCTGTGCAATCAGATCCTTCTTGTAGTTCCTTGCACCCACTCATTAATTGTATAAGATTTTAATTGATCATCTTGTAAATGGGGGTGACCAAGAGGTATTTCAAGATTATAGGGCATACCATACAGCATTTCAAAAGGTGAAATTCCCAGATCAGTTCTGGGCTTCACACATATATTTAACAG